>NC_068978.1:22284805-22584805 GCF_016808095.1 Vigna angularis | reverse complement strand
TTGATGCTCCTAAATTACATTTTTTTTTCTAATTTATTCTCTTTGAATTCATAGTTAATAAAAAGAATAAAAGAAAGGGAGAATTCAAACTCTAACTAAAGAAAAATAATACGATTTTAATTATATTGATTGACTAATATTCTTTCTCTAAATAAAATAAAATTTAAGAATTACTTGTATAATTTTTACTCACTCGTTAACATGTTATGTTACCAATGCAAAATACTATTTAAATGATGTTAACAAATGTTAAAGTCCAAAACAAAATTAACAAATTTCTAAAGACGGAAAACAATTATTTTTGGAACCAAAAGCAATTTAGTTTTAATAATAATAATGTACAAAGTTTTTAAATTTATGAGACCAACAAATTTATTTAAATTTTATTTTTATTTTATGAATAATTGTTTGCTAGGTCGAGATGTATCTAGAAATACACAATTCTTCTTACTAGGTCGAGGTATATTCAGACGTTCAAATGTCAACTTTACTTCTATTCTTTAAATTGATGTATCTTTTATTGGTCATGCTAATATGATCTCTTCTAATAAGGGAGAGATGACTGATAGGAGAGACCGTAAAAATATTCTGACGCTTAAGTTAGTTGCTAGCAATAAAATAGTAAGATTGTAATAAATTGTTCTATTAACATAGGTCGAGAACAATGAATATATATAGTACCTGGATAGGCCATGTTCATTGGACCTAATGTTCGTAGGATTACTTATTTAGAGTTTCTTAACTTGTTTAAATATCCTTAATATTTCTTTAATATGTCTTATTGCTTAAGTGCATTCTTACTAAAAGGCTGTAGTATTAATTTATGATCCATACTAAACTTTTGGTGTAGGGCAAGGTGTGCTCAATGTCTTTATGTACACTAGCCCCTAAGATCAAGACATCCTAATTGAAAGTCTTGTTGTAAAACTCAATATATATATATATATATATATATATATATATATATATATATATATATATATATATATATATATATATATATATATATATATATATATATATATATATATATAAAAGGGGTTTGCTAACTTGTACGCTCTTTTTTCAGTTGGTACATTTTAGCAATGTGTATCGAGTTTTAGTAGACAAAAATATCCTCATATATTATGGATTCTAAGTTTTAAGGTCAATGGTATTTAAATAATTTTCATTCTCAAAACTAAAAAAGAAAAACAAGAAACCAGAACTCCATCTTCTCTTCCTGGCCACCGGCAACTGGGAAACCACAATCCACAAATTGCAAAATCAACAGCGATCTGATTCAAAACACCTAAGAGTATGGATGGTGATCAGCGAACGTAAGCACACAATAATTCCTTCAAGAATCATTTAAATCTTCCTAACTAAACGCTTGATTCTTGGAGAATGAACACTCCTGCAAAATTTGATCTCAACTAACTTTGTCAGATCTTAAAAAAGTTCCAAAGTTCTTTTTAATGTAAAGAGTTATGCATCAATATATAGTTTTCTCAAGTTTGATGCATCTTAATCGATTACAATATTAATGTAATTGGTTAAGCAATTAACACTATTGTAACAAAATTACATTAAAACACATTTAACAGATTACGCATTTAATGTAATCGATTGCACAATTACTATAAGTCAAAACTATTAAAAATATGGTTGTTATGGTTGTTAAGACTTATCAAGAAAACAATTTTCAGTGTGCACGAGATTTAACCGATTAAGAAAATAGTGTAATCGGTTAAGTATTACAGTTAAGCAAATATGAAAACTTTTTCATTTGAAAACACATCACTGCACTCAGCAAACAAGTATAAGGAAAGACACGAGTTTTCATCGATTATACATATAATGTAAAGGATAAAACTTACAATTTGTCACAGTTAAGCATTTACTGATATTTGATGAATCTAACTCATTACATAAACACTGTAATAAATTAATTCATACAAATATGTATTGTGCAAAGAGTTTTATTATTCAAAACCATGAATATGCATACCTAAAATATAAACTCATGTATAACCATAGTAAGTATGCAAAACAAATAGTTCAAGCACAAACAAACATATAACCATATCTTTGCATGCAAGTAACTATTAAAACATTTCTATTGTTGTCATCATAAAAAAACGCACATGGGTTTGGGTTTAGCTTTCACACAGCTCTCCCTATCAACACAAATTAACGATAAAGGTTCAATTGATTCAATTTTGCACAAACAAAACCTAATTGAGTTAAAATTTAACTAAAGGACCAATTTGAGACAAATATGCACAAACATAAATCTCGAAAATAATTAAACCTAAATGAAACAACAAGATTATTATGATCACGTGCTGATGCGATTGGACTGAATTGAACACACGTACTTTCCATTTGGTGGTATCTTTAATTTAACATTGATGAAATCTTTAATTTAACCCTGATAAAATATTTAATTTAACAATAGACTTATATATGAATAATTATATATTAAAGATATCATGGACACTTATTATTATTGTGTGATGACAAATTAATAATGATCAAATGATATTAAATCAATTTGACTATATAGGTTACATTTCCACAGTAGAGTATGTTATTCTTTTTTTTACATTACATTATCATATTATTAAAGAGTTCTCTTACTATGAAGTGGTAATATGGAAGGCTAAATTGCTTTGAAATATTATTATTATGAATTCAAATATCTTTATGCTTTTAGTTTTAATTATTAACATGATAAATTCATGGTGATATAAATAATAGTTTTGCATGGAAGGCTCAAATTTAAGTTTAGTAAGTATATTCCCTGTCATGAGAATTGTCTTAAAAAGTGAATTTTAATTATAAAATTGGTTTATAAGAAAATTAATGTTTATTTATACATTATAAATTTGTCTTATCGTTAATCAATGTGAAATTTTTTAACACATTCACTCACGTCCAAGACATATAGATCTTAAGTATAAGATTAAACATTAATATAGCACAACAGGCTCAATAGACAATAAAATGTCCATATTTTTTTATTTATTCTTGTTGATAAAAAGATAAGATTGACTTGTAAAAAAAAGTTACATTCACTTTTATACGGTAAGTTTGTTTTATCATGTGAGATTTTAAATTTATAATTTAAAGAAAAACTCAATTATAATATTGCTTACAATTTTACATCTTTTAGTTTTGGTTCTTAGAAAGAGAAAATTATATATTGGTTTTTGTATACTTTAAAGTATACCTAACAAACTTCGTGCCTTGCAAAAGTCAACGTGCAGTTAAACATGCATAAAACCATTTTTTTTCTAGTGTAAAAGAAAGTCATAAATTAAAAGAATTACTGTACAGAAACGAAAACCGTAAGAAATATTAATAAGTTTGAAAAAATGGTTTCAGGTTTTCATTTTTTTAATGGTTCATTTGCCTTTTTCAAAGTGAAGTACACTTATAATTATGCCGCAAGTTGGATATATAAGGCTATTACAAATAACAAAAAAAATATCATCTAGTATTTAATATAATTACATGATTTGTATTACTGTTGATCAAAGTAATATACAATCTAATTTCGTTTCTTTGGAAATTGAGGACAAATAGAACATCCATTTGTATGTTGATTCAACTTTTAGTTTGTATTAAGGCTTTAATAGGTTAATAGGTGATAGAAATTTATGAATTATAGAAAAAGAAGCTAAAGATATAACTTAGTCTATATATATATATATATATATAAATAAATAAAAGAGAGTTCTTAGTTTAAATTTTACACATATTCTCGGATCAGAGTCACTTCACTTCCATACACTTATTTTAAGAAAATGTTTTTTTAACAACATTTTTTTTATAACTTTTATACAACGTCTACTTTAATGATTGATCCATTTTAAATATTTTTTTAAAATTAAATTCAAACGAACCAATAAATAAAATAGTGAGAGACTATTATCAAAAAGTTATTACAAAAAGTTGTTAATATATGATAGTTTCTTTTTATGGCTGAAAATGCTAATCAAATTAATGTAATTCACAAGACTTCAGTTACTTCATTAATTTAACTTGTTGATCGAAACAAAAATAAGAAAGTTATGTGTAACTCACCATTTCAATTTTCATGCAAAAAAGTGAGTCCTTTCGTTTTTATCTTATCACAAAACAACAAAAACATGAATTGTCCTTTTAATGCTGGCTAACAAAGGAAACTTCTCCCTAGCTACCTTCTTCTCATCATTGCAATTTGAAACCCAACACCATCAATAACTAAGTAGGCATCACATAGCAGTGGATCACCACACTCTCTGCACAGCTTCCTTTGATTTTCATGTTACTTTCCATGGCTTCCAAGCAAGAACCAAAGCTCCCTTTGACTCTTTTGCTGGACAAAGAAAGAAACTGTGTGGTTGCTGCTGAAGCAAGTGGAGACTTCATAGACATTTTGTTCAGTTTTCTCACCCTTCCACTCGGAACTATCACAAGGCTTGTGTCAAAGAAGCAAGAGTACGATGAAGTAGAAGAGATTGGTTGCATAAACAACTTGTACCAGAGCTTGGAAAATTCTGCTGATGATGTTTTCTGGAACCACATTTGCAAGAAAATGTTGCTTTTTCCACGCAACCCTTGCGAGGCACTTTGCCAGAAGCTTAAGCTGAACTTGGATGATGCAAAGCCTATGAAGTACTTCATGTGCAGCAACAGGTGTAGAAAGGGTGGTGATTGGTTCTTGAGTACTTTTGCTGAGGCTACCTGCTACTGTGGGAAATTGATGAACAAAGAAATGAAGCTGCATGGAGAATCTAATGAAGAAAATGATAATGGAGATGGGGTTTTTGTTAAGGGGCAAACCATGTACTTGATCTTTGATGATTTAAAGGTGCTACAAAGCTCTCCTGGTAACACTGTTCATCAACTTCTCCAACTTGGCTACAAAAACTTCCACAGGCTGACAAAGAAGTACCTTAATGTTGGTAGAAAGGAGGTAACATTGCAGATGAATTCATTTGGTGTTGTAGTTGTAGACAACCATATGAAAGTTTGTTAATACATTTTGAATTTTGCACTGGTATTAGTTAATTAGAATTTATAACATACTAACTGGTATAAGATGAACATTGTGAGAAAAAGTTCATAAGATCCGTTTTAGGACTTGCATTTCTCTATTTTATGACTGCACGTTAAATCTGATTATCTTTTCTTAAGTTCATTAATTAGCTAGTAAACTTGTGCTGGGGGAAGATCTGCAAATATCAGTGCTAATAAACAGAATGAATAAGCCGAGTGGTGCTTATTTTGTCAATGATAAAGGATATAATAAAGTAGGAAACTAAGCACAACAAATTATAAAACTGTTACAATCTCAGATCATTTGATTTGTCAGTCAAAAATTACTACTCTACACACTACTAAGTCTTATATTGAGTAGGATAAGAAAGTTAACCACTACATGAGAAATACGACCTATAAACTTATTGTCTTTTTGGGTTGAAAGATCTATCAGTGGTATCAAAACTGAAGGATGATCTTAGTGATCGACTCAACTAACATAGGTTTAGACAAGCATGTCCTGTTATGCTCTCTTGAAAGGGTCATCACTCTCAACATCATCTCACATGCATTTTATATGAAAAGTTGTTATCTATTTGATGAATACATGAAAATTTCTTATTTCATGAATATTATCCTTATACCTGTGTTTGTTTTTGTCCTTTTCAAGATTTTGGACTTGCTAAAGCAAGCATTGATCTCCAATTCTCCTCTTAGCGATGTATTCTTAGATAATGGAGGATCAAACGGTATGTGCACTTTCTCACCAAAACTTAGACCAGAAAATCAAGGCTGGATAAATCACAATCCTAGTATAAACCTAAAGGTAACAGTGAGAAAATCAAAGAAAACAATACTGTATGCTGAAGCTGAGGGAGATTTTGTGGATTATCTATTCAGCTTCCTCACAACACCAGTTGGATCTGTTCTAAACCTATTGGATGAAAACTTCTCTCTGGGAAGTATGAATAACTTGCAAAAAAGTGTGAAGAATCTGAATCCATTATGGCTGAGAAATCCTTCAGGCACTCCTTTACTGAACCTGAGGGTGGCCCCTCAATTTGGTTTGAAGAAGCAGCCAACAAAACTTTGTGAAGAACATACTCCTTGCTACTGGTATGGCACAGGAGTGATAAAAAATCATATATGCTATGCCATTGGGAATGGAGTGATATCAAAGGATCATAGCCTAATACAACATCCAAGGGCCATGAAACACTTTGATCCAAGATCTTCTGATGGCACAAAAGAGTCAGCTTTGGGCTTTGTGAGAAGACCATCACTGTTTGTTGTGTGGAATGATCTTCAAGTAACACCATTGGTGAGAACTTCAAGTATTTCATTTCTGCAAAAGCTTAATGTTCCATTGGATGACTTGGAGCAGCATGAGCTGAGAATTGAGGAGACAGAGGTAGCCACCACTTCATTTTTTCACTGATTCTCTTTTTGTGATTTCAATGAGTTTTTCATATTTTATTCAATGTTTTTAATTTGGAACATGAAACGTTAACAACTTTTTCTTAATAATTTTTTGACAATAAATTATATCATTACTATTTTATTGACCCGTTTAAATTTATTTTCAAAAGAATATTTGAAATGAATTAATCACAAGTCTAAAAAAGTTGTAAAAATAAAGTTGTTAAAAAAGTATTTTTCTTTTAATTTTCCTCCTTTAATATCTCATAATCAATGATTTTCATTATCCATGCATGATTAGGCACTGAACCTGCTGGGAGCTTCTTTGACTTCCAAAGCTGCTTTGACGGAAGGCCTGTTCTATCTCTTGAAGCCAAAGAAACAAGCAAAAGCATGATCTTTTCTTTTCTTCCAGTTGTTTTTAATAAGTTCAGAAATAGAGCAATCATGCATGTTAATGGAAATGTATCAGTTTTATGTTGCATTTTGGAGCATTGAATGGAGGTGTGAGCAATAAACTCCTTTGCCCTTGGCTACAAATTATCTCTCTTTAGTAAAAAAAACATTTTTCATCTCGGACAATGATGCATTACCAACTTTTCCTAACAACTTTTTAATAATAGACTCTGTATCACTATTTTATTGGTTTGTATATTTAAAACGAAAAATGTTACAAGTTAGTTTCTTATTTTTCAAAAGGGTAAATCATTTGGTTATTCAAGTGTCCGAGAAATTTTAAACTTATCTCTAAACTAATTTTCATTTTAAATGTGTGTTTGATCATTTAAATATATTTAATTTGGTTAACAACGATATATTTAAAGTATAATTTATATATTTTAAAATAAGTTATAAATGTCTAATTCCTTGTAATTATTGTTGACCCATATCTATTAGATTGAATAGATGAGGTGTGAAAAAAGGTATGCTCTGAATAAGTGTTAAATATGTATAAGTTTATTAATAGTTTACTTTGGATAAGTGTTAAATATATTTTAAAAATATTAAAGTGTAATGCAAATTTTAAAAGAATGTAGAAGCTCCTAACATAGAAGAATTGAAATGTAATATAAAAATTCTAGAATGTTGTAAAAAATCCTAAGATAGGAAGAAAAAATTAAGAAAATTCTACATAGGTAGAAAGCCTAGAACTTTCTACATAAGTTCTAGCTAGAATTTTCTAGAATAGTCATAAAAGAGATATGGGGTCTATAAATACCCATGTGTACTGTCATCTGAAAAAAGAAGCCAACATCTACTACAACTAAAGACAACTACAACACTTCTTCCAACTACTACTTCCACATTCCATTATCTCCACATTTTATCTACATTCAACTATCTCTACATTTTTTGTATCCCATCAACTATTCCTTTCATAACCTTAAAATACTAACAAACAGTGGTACCAGAGCTACGTTCGGTCAACTATTAGGCGTAGATAAAATTTTCAACTACTTTAAACAAAATAATAACTCATTCTATACTACATCCAAAATATTTTCTCAACTCATGGCTAATACTAATCAAACATCATCAATTCCAGTACCTATTTTCATAGGAGAAAATTATGAATTCTGGAGTGTCAAAATGAAGACATTCTTTCGCTCTCATGATTTATGGGACATAATAGAAGAGGGATTCACTATTCTAAAAGACACCTCCACTTTTACTGCAGCTCAAAAGAAGGAGTTGAAGGAAAACAAGCAGAAGGATTCAAGGCCTTTATTTGTTCTTCAACAAGTAGTTGATGACACAATTTTCCAAGGATAATTGGTGTCACAAGTGCAAAGCAAGCTTGAAACATAATACAAAGGAGTTTCAAGGAAGTGATGAGGTACACAATGCTAAACTTCATTCTCTAAGATGAAAGTTTGAATTAATAAAAATGAAAGAATCTGAGACCATTAAAGAGTACTATTCTAGAATAAAAGAAATAGTTAGCCAGATGAGAGCCTATGGGGAAAATATTATTCTTGACAACAAGATCGTTGAGAAAATTTTAATTTCTATTCTCCAAAAATATGATGCAATCGCAACTGCGATTGAACAAACAAAAGATCTGGCTACATTGTTAGTAACACAACTAATGGGCTCTCTTGAAGCTTATGAACAAAGATTGAAAAGGCATGAAGAAGACTCGGTTGAAAATGCCTTTCAATCAAAACTAAAATTGCAATCTCATAATAAAGAATATGAAGGAAGCAAAAGTAGAGAAATTTCAAGAAATAAAGAAAATTATAGAAACTTCTCTATAACTCGTCAAGGAAAATATCCTCCATGTGGCATCTGTATAAAGACAAGTCACTTGGAAAAAGATTGTTGGTATCATGGAAAACCTCAATGCCAGTATTGCAAGAAGTTTGGTCACATAGAGAAGTATTGTCGTAATAAAAATAAGCATCAAGCAAACTTTGCGGAAGAAGATAATCAGGAGAAACTCTTATTCTATGCCAATCAAGAATCTCCTAGTGGAGAAGGGAGTTGGTACTTGGATAGTGGATGTAGTAATCACATGGCGAAAGATCAAAGTATCTTCAAAGACATTGATAAATTTGTCAATGTCAAAGTTCGACTAGGAAATGGCACCATAGTTGAGTCTTGATGCAAAGGAATTGTCATGGTGGAGAGAAAGAAAGGTACAAAATTCATCAAGGATGTTTTACTAGTTCCCAATCTTAAAGAGAATCTTTTAAGTATTGGCTAAATTATGGAGAATGGATATTCTCTTCATTTTGAGAAAGATACATGCAAAATTTATGATGGTAAAATGATAGAAAATTTTCAAGTAAAAATGGAGAAGAGAAATATAAGTTTTCATATAAGCTTCAAACCTGGAACTAATATTGCCATGAAGGCAGAAGTTGACGACTCATGGCTTTGGCATAGGAGATTTGGCCACTGCAACACACATGCCTTAAAGCTTTTATATCAGAAAAACATGATGAGAGATCTTCCATGCTTTAAGGAAAATAATGAATCATGCGAAGGATGTCTCCTCGGAAAACAACACCGATTACCATTCTCGATAAACAAAGCATGGAAAGTAAAAGACTTATTGGAGTTTATTTATACCGATGTTTGTGGACCGATGAGACGCCTTCACATCACAACAACAGGTATTTCATCATCTTCATTGATGACTTCTCTAGAATGACATGGGTTTATTTCTTAAAGTCAAAGTTATAAGTCTTCGGCATATTCAAGAAATTCAAGGTCCTTGTTGAGAAGAAAAGTGAAAAACAAATAAAACTACTTGAAGTGATCGTGGTAAGGAGTACACATCTAACGATTTTGACAAATTCTGCAGAGATGAAGGCATAAAGCGACAACTTACAGTCACATATACTCCACAACAAAATGGCGTTTCAGAGAGAAAGAACCGCACAGTTATGGAGATGGTAAGATCAATGCTAAAAGAGAAAAGTATGCCTAACACTTTTTGGGCTGAAACAGTCTACAGTGTAGTTTACATTTTAAACAGATGTCCAACTAAGGTAGTCCAAGACAAGACTCCTATTGAAGCTTGGAGTGGAAGAAAGCCATCAGCTAAACACCTACGAGTATTTGGATCTATATGTTACATACATGTTCCTGATCAAAGGAGGCACAAGCTTGGAGATAAGACTATATGAGGAATATTCTTGGGATATAACACATAATCAAAAGGCTATCAAGTCTACAACCTACAAATAAAAAAGCTCATCATTAGTCGAGATGTTGAAGTTGATGAAAATGCTTCTTGAAATTGGGAAGAAGAAAAAGTTGTTAAAAGTAACATTTTACTTCCAGTGTAACAATCTAAAAAAGAAACTCAGGAAGAGGCAGAAAATTCAGGTACGCTTTTTCCACCTCCACAACAACAAGATTCTTTACCTGAATCTAGTCTAAGAAGAGTAAGATCTTTGGTAGATCTATATGAAACTTGCAATATAGCCATGATTGAACCTAACTGTTATGAAGAAACATCAAAGCAAGAAGTATGGGTCAAGGCTATGGAAGAAGAGATTAAAATGATTGAGAAGAATAACACTTGGGAACTTGTAAATTGCCCTCATGGAAAAGACATCATAGGAGTGAAATGGATATATAAAACAAAGCTTAATCCTGATGGAACTATACAAAACACAAGGCAAGATTAGTCGCCAAAGGCTACTCACAACAACCAAGAATAAACTATAATGAGACATTTGCTTCAGTTGCTCGCTTAGATACAATTAGAGTATTAATAGCTCTTGCAACACAAAAAGGATGGAACATATATCAATTGAATGTCAAATCAGCCTTTCTAAATGGGGTGATTGAAGAAGAGATTTATGTGTAACAACCACATAGCTTCTTCAACAAAGGCAACGAAGGCAAAGTACTAAGACTTAAAAAAGCATTATATGGCTTGAAGTAAGCTCCCCGAGCTTGGTATAACAAGATTGATAAATACTTCATCGATCAAGGAGGAGCAAAAGTGAGCCAACACTATATATTAAGGCACAAGGTTAGTACTATCTCATTGTCTCTTTATATGTCGATGATTTTATCTATACAGAAATAATATGGAGATGATGAAAGAATTTAAAGAAGACATGATGAAGACATTTGAAATGACTGACCTTGGCTTGATGAACTATTTCCTTGGTATAGAAGTGAAACAACAAAAAGAAGGTATATTTATCTCTCATAAGAAATATATTGAAGCTCTACTAAAGAAGTTCAAGATGAATGATTGTAAACCTGTCATTACTCTGTTGGTGGTAAACGAGAAGCTACAAAAAGATGATGGAGCACAAGAGGTAGATGCATCACACTACATGAGTTTATTTGAAAGTATCCTCTATCTCACAGCCACACGACCAGACATTATGTATGCTACAAGTCTTTTATCAAGATTCATGCAAAAGCCAAGTCAGATTCATTATGGAGTAGGAAAAAGAATTTTAAGATATCTACAAGACACAAAGGAGTTTGGTATATGGTACAAAACAATGACTAACTCAAGGATGATTGGCTACACAGATAGCTATTGGGCAGGATCAATGGACGACATGAAGAGTACGTCAGGATATGCTTTCTCACTTGGATTAGGTATTTTATCTTGGGCATCAAAGAAGTAAGCAACCGTGGCACAATCAACAACAGAAGAAGAATATGTAGCAGTTGCTAAAACCACAAGTCAAGCAATATGGCTACGAAAAATACTTAAAGAAATGGGTGAACCACAAGATGGACCGACTATTATTTATTGCGACAACAAATTGACAATAGTAATAACAAAAAATCCAGTCCATCATCAAAGAACAAAACATATAGCCATTAAATATCACTTCATTCGAGATGAAGAGACAACTAAAATTTTTTTACTCAAGTACTGCCCAACAGAAGACCAAATTGCAGATATTTTTACGAAGGCATTACCACGACCAAGATTTGAACTATTGCGAACAATGCTTGGAGTTACCGAATTTGCATTAAGGAGGAGTATTAAAGTGTAATGCAAATTCTAGAAGAATGTAGAAGCTCCTAGGATAGAAGAATTGAAATGTAATATAAATTCTAGAATGTTGTAGAAAATCCTAAGATAGGAAGAAAAAAACAAGAAAATTCTACATAGGTAGAAAGCCTATAACTTTCTACATAAGTTCTAGCTAGAATTTTCTAGAATAATCATGAAAGAGAGATGGGGTCTATAAATACCCATGTGTACTATCATTTGAAAAACGAAGCCAACATCTACTACAACTAAAGACTACTACAATACTTCTTCCAACTACTACTTCCATGTTCCACTATCTCCACATTCTACTATCTCCACATTTTCTCTACATTCAACTATCTCTACATTTTCTCTATCTCATCAACTATTCCTTTCACAACCTTAAAATACTAACAAAAATAAGTTATTACCAACAATTTCGTTGCTAATTATTGTTCATCGATACCTATTTTAATAGCTTACTTTTAGTGTTGTTGTGTTGTTTCTTAATTATTATTATGATGATTGTACGTTATATGATAGATAGATTAGAGACGATATTTCAAATAAGAAAACTCAGTATTGAAACAAAAAATAGAAAAGAAGAAATTTATATACGTATTTCTTTCGGTGTTCCTTTTATATTTATTGTCCTTAAGTAGTCTTGTGTCTTCTCTTATGCTTTTTCTTTTTTCTAGTAGTTGTGAATAACAAAATTTCTAGACCTCTTCATCGCTTTATTCTAGAGCTGTCAAAACGGGTAACCCGGCTCGACCCAGCCTGACCCACCATGGGTTGGTCACTTAGTGAGCCAACCCAACCCGGCTCACTTATTAGCGAACTGAAAAAAATTGAACCCGACTCGACCCACCATGGGTAAAGCTGTCAAAACGGGTAACCCAGCTCGACCCGACCCACCACGGGTTGGCCACTTAGTGAGCCAACCCAACCCGGCTCATTTATTAACGAGCCAAAAAAATTCGAACCCGACCCGACCCACCACGGGTTGGTGGGTTAAACGGGTTGGCTCATTGGTTCACTTAGTTAACTTTTTTTCACCCTCTTCTTCTTAGATAATTATAATATGTTACTTTGATCGATCAAATTGAAACAGTAATAATTGGACTAATTGATATAAAAGAAAATGAAACAAAAGAAATGTATTGTTTTATATATTCTAAGCTATCAAGCATAAATTTTGCCAAATTTAGTTTAATGAGATATAGATAACCGTTTGACCAAGAAACTACATATAGTCGTTAACAAAAATATATAGCACAAGATAAAACTGTCATGCTTGTAGATAGGTCTAAAAACAAGATAAAACAAATGATATATTCCTGAATTATCCAATCTATAATATTATCCATCTATTAAATTGGAGTCCTGAATGGATAAATCCCGAGTATTATGCTCTCTTGAAGCATCTTCTTCTTTATCTCCATCTATAATATTATCCAATTTATAATCTTAGGGTTTTATTTGCAGATGAAAACTTTTGGAAATACAGCAGCGCGAAAGACTATATTGTTAACTAAAGGTTGTGCATTTTGAATAATTAATTAATTAATTTGATTTCAATAAAAAGAAATAGGATTTAAATAATTAATTTAATTTAATTAAAAAAAATAGGTGGGTTGGTGAGCCAACCCGACTCACCACGGGTTCAACCCATGTGAGCTGGGTTCTTAGTGAGCCGGGTCAAAATTGGCTCGCATAAAAAATTTTGTATTTTTTTCCAACCCAACCCGGCTCAAACCCGTGGTGAGCCGGGTTGGCTCACGGGTTTCAACCCATTTTGACGGCACTAACCATGGGTTGGTGGGTTAAACGGGTTGCTTGCTGGCTCACTTAATTATAAGTTTTTTTAAAATAAAACTAAATTATAATTTTTTTAATTCAAATCTAAATAAATTTCACTCTAAAATGATGTTAAACTCCAAAAAGACAATTTAAAATAAAAAAAATATCATACAATTCAAGCTCAATAAAAAAAGAAACACAAAAGATGAACAAATAATTTTTTAATATTGATAATTTTTGTATTACTTGTCCATTTTTAATATTAGAGTCTTGAATAAATAAATCTATAATATTTTTCTTTCTTAAAACATCTCTTTTTTATCCCCATCTACAATATAATAAAAAAAATACTAACTAATAATATTGAAACACAAAATAATAAATAATTAAATTAAATTAGGTGGGTCGATGAGCCAACCCGGCCCACCACGGGTTCAACCCGGGTGAGACGGGTTCTAAGTGAGCCAGCTTGAAAACTAACCCACATAAAAAAATTACATTTTTTTTTAAACTCAACTCGGCTCAAACCTGTGGTAAACCAGGTTGGCTTGCGAATTACAATCCATTTTGACAACAATACTTTATTCGATTTAACTTCATCATCTTCTTCAATTCTCTTGTATGTTTAATATAGTGACAAAATTTAAAAATCTGATTTAGAAAGTTATCAAATTTCAAAATTCAAAAAACTCAATTAAAAAAATTATCAAATTTTAAAACTAATCAGATTTTGAAATTTAATTAAGAAAGTTATCAAATTTTAAAATTTAATTTAAAAATTATTAAAATTCAAAGTCAAATTTTAAAATTTAATTTCAAAAATAACTTAATTTCGAAATTAACCAAATTTCAAAATCGAAATCAAGAAAGTTGAAATCTAATTTAAAAAATCACCAAATTTTTAAATTCAACCAAACAATTCATCACATTTCGATATTTAATTAAACAACGTCTCAATTTTTAAGGTACACTTCTTTCAAATTTCAATATAAAATTTTTCCAAATTTCAAAATTTAATATTTAATTTTCCAAATTTCTAAATCTGGCTTACACTTCTCTTTGTTCTCCAAATCCCGTTATCTTTTGTTTATTCTAGGTTTAATCATTAAGGAAGTCTCTATTTTTGGATAGAATCTTAATTTGGTCTTTTCTTTCTCGGCATCTCAATTGGGTCCTATTTTTGTGAAAATTGCAATAATTCGGCCCCTGCCGTTAAATTGAGCCCAACGACGTTAGTCTCTGGTTGACGTGGCATGTTGGACTAAGTTTTTAATTGACGTGGCTACATTAGTAGGGGCACCTCTGTCTGACGTGTATATTTATATTTTTTAAAAAATAAACAAATGGAAAGTAGGAATTAAATATTGGGATAGAATTTTTTGAATTAGGGATTAGGATTGTGAGAAGTTTGTTCTGCCATTGTGGGGTTCGTGTAGGGTTCATGAAAAGTTCAATCACTTTCACAAATTGGGGTATGAATTTCGGGATTTAGGGTTTAATCGTAGTTGACGATGACAGAGAGCGTGCAGTTGTCGTGGTCGTCGGAGTTGCGGGGCCTTCTTTCCGCTGGAAATCTCGAGTGGTCAGGTCAGTAAAAGTTTGGATTTGTATTGATTATTGATTATAGGGGTCAAATGTTGTCTACTTTTCATTGCGATGTTGGGTGGTGGTCCCCGTCCTTGTATTGTGTTCCATTTTTTATTGCGATGTTGTGGTCCCCCATGTTTAAAGTTGTTTTTCTGTGTGTGTGTGTGTGAGTGCATTTTGTTTATCGTTTTAATACATGTTTTGTCGTCATGTGATTACATTATAGGTGTATAAATACATATATATATATATATATATATATATATATATATAGTGTTTTGCGTCATGGACGAGGAAATTAGTTAATGATGGGGGAAACATCTAGGTTTTTGTTTGACCCAGATGTTTGGAGTTATTTCGTGGTTGTTAGTGTAGTGAAATGTTTGGGATACGATGGGTTTAAAGATATGTGGTACTCTGTAGGAGGGGCTTCAGTGTTGGATGATAAGTTAGAGTCTTTGTGTGATGACATTGCTACCATGCATATGGTTAATTTAGCTAGGCTGAATGGTGAGGTGCATGTGTTTGTGATACACCCTGTTTCTGAACCCAAAGTCATACATATGCTGGAATATTTTGGTAATGATGAAGGAAAAGTTGAAGAGAGGGTTGATGTTGATGGTGAATAGCAAGTTGAGGGTGCTATGGAGGAAGAGGTCCATGTAGTTGAAGAAGTTGGTGGTGTGTTAGAAGAGATGGGTGATGTTCATGGACAAGTAGAAGTTGAGGATGCTATGGAGGAAGAGGTCCATGTAGTTGAAGAAGTTGGTGGTGTGTTAGAAGAGATGGGTGGTGTTCATGGACAAGTGGAAGTTGAGGATGCTATGGAGGAAGAGGTCCATGTAGTCGAAGAAGTTGGTGGTGTGTTAGAAGACATGGGTGATGTCCATGGACAAGTGAAAGTTGAGGATGTTTTGGAGGAAGAGGTGCATGAAGTTGAAGAAGTTGGTGGAAATGGTGAAGAGGAAGGTGAACAAGTGAATGGAGTTGAAGAAGATGTGGAAATTCGAAGTTCGAATTCCTTTTTTGACAATGGTAGTGGTGATGGAAATGGTGAGTGGTTGGAGGGGCTTGTTGATGTCAATGTTGGTTGCGATATAGATGATGATATGCATGCAGATTGGGAGGGAAATGTGGAAGTTGAAGTTCAAAGTGTGTCAAATGACCTTGGAGGACCATGTTCCAGTGGGAGTTCTGACAGCATGTTTGATGTTAATGTAAAGGGTGGGAATGAGAGAGGTTTGTTGGATGATGAGTGGGAATCTGAACAGTTACTTAGTGGAGCAGATAGTGATGAAGATGTTAACGATGTAGAGAGTTATGAGACATTTGCAACCTTTGTTATGTCAAAAAGTATGGTTGACTTCAAGTGGGAAGTTGGGACATATTTTGGTGAAAAGCAAGACATTTTGGATGTAATGAAGTGTTATGCGTTGGATAATGGAAGAAATATTAAGTATGTTAAGAATGATAAGAAAAGATTGAGGTTCAAGTGTGTGGGTGCAAAAGGTAAATGTCCATGGAGGTTATATTGTGGTTATATGGAGGCAATTAATACATGGCAATTGAGAACCATGTTGGACAACCATACCTATAGTAAGAGTTCAACCTTAAATTAATTGATGCGAATTTGTTGAGCAAGAAGTTACAGAAAACAGTTAGAGAAAATCCGACTGTTAAAAGTGTGGATATCAGGGAAAAAACATAGCAACAGAGCATATTGATGGCTCTTTCAAGGAACAATATAAAAGGCTATATGATTATGCCCATGAGTTGTTGGCCAAAAATCCAGGATCAACAGTGAAAGTAAATGTTGAAAATGTGGGAGGTGAAGTCCTTTTCAAGAGATTTTATGTATGTCTAAAGGCCTGTAAAGACAGTTTTCTGTCATGCAGGCCAATATTGGTTTAGATGGAGCATTTTTTAAGGGTAAGTACGGTGGTGAGTTGTTAACAGTTGTGGGCCCAGATGGAAATGAGCAGATGTTGCCTATTGCGTACGTTGTTGTCAAAGTTGAGAACAAGGCATCGTGGAGGTGGTTTTTGGATATATTGGTAGAAGACCTTGGAGGGGCTAAACTATACAAGAATTGCTTCCTGGAGTTGAGCAAAGATTTTGTGTGAGGCATATGTATGCCAACTTCAGGAAGAAATTCCCTGGCAAAAACCTCAAGCGTTTAATGTGGAGGGCAACTATGGCCACACACCCACAAACCTGGGAGATGGAGATGAGGAACATCAGAGCACTTAATGAAGATGCTTTTAAGCATTTGATTGTCATCCCTCAAAGGTTAGTCTTCATAACTACAACACAATTTGTTAATGATATTGGTAGGATACTACATGTGTATGAGAGGATAAGGAAGACAGGGGGGAGATATGGTGAGTGGGTGGAGGAAGACAGGCCAAATGGTGGAGGAAGAGAGGTCGAACGGTGGGGGATGAGAGGGCAAAGGATGGGGAAGAGCTGTCGAACGGTGGGAAAGAGAGGGAGAAGAGCGGGGAAGAGAGGGCGAAGGATGGGGAAGAGATGCCGAACGGTGGAAAGAGAGGGCGAAGGGCAGGGAAGAGAGGGCGAAGGATGGGGAAGAGATGTCAAACGGTGTGAATGACAAGCCGAAGGGCGGGGAAGAGAGGCCGAACGGTGGAGGAAGAGAGGTCGAACGGTGGGAAAGAGAGGTCGAACGATGGGGAACATATGTTAATAATTATTTTATTATTTCTTGTAGGTATTGGCCAAGATCAATGTTCACTTCAATAGCTAAATGTGACACCTTAGTTAACAATATGAGTGAGGCCTTCAATAGTGTCCTCGTAACAACCAGGAGTAAACCCATAATTACCTTCTTGGAGGAAATACGACTTTACATCATGCAAAGATGGGCCAAGAACAAGTCAAGCATATCATCATTTATTGGATCCATTTGTCCCAAGATCCAATCCAGATTTAGAAAGGAATCTCAATTAACTAAAAATTGGATTCCTTGGTAAATTCTATTAATGACTTCTCTGTTATGTTAATTTAGTATTGTGGTTCATAATTATTGTTGTGTTCTTCTCCATAGTTGCTCAACCAACAAACTTTTTGAAGTTCGTCACATGTCTAACAGTGGAGATAAGTTCTTAGTCAACATAGATGATTCCTCATGCACATGCAGAACTTGGATGATCATTGGAATTCCCTATTGTCATTCATTGGCTGCAATGAAGTTCCTCAACATTGATGGAGAACAATTTATTCACTCTTGTTACATGAAGTCGATATATGAGGAGACATATTCATCAATAATATATCCCATAAATGGAGCCAACATGTGGAACATTACTCCACATCCTGATGTATCCCCTCCACACAAAAGAGTATTGCCTGGAAGACCAAAGAGGGAATAAAGACTAGAGCAATGGGAAATGAAGAAGGATGATTAACGAATGACCAAATCTGGGTTGCGGAAAAGATGTGGCATATGTAGGAACATGGCCATAACGGAAGTTGTTGCCCATCAGCAACCCAAGCAGGACCTGTGCATTGCGAGGAACAAACTCCATCCACTCAACAATCTGAAATAGCACATCAGACTCAACCTCAATCCTAGTACACTGTAGGAATGCATTTGTGTAATATTTTAAGGATACAAAAAATTATGCAATACTTTTCTTTTTTAGGGAGAATCTCAATTTATGGAAGATTCTGCTTTTGTCATCTAACTAAACGGTGTAGGAAAAAACATGGAAGATTCTTCTTTTGTTATCGAAATTCTGGTTTCATAGTTAATTTGGTGTGTTTGATATATTTGTCCAACCATTGTTCTTCGTGCTACGGGGGATGATATTTACAATATTGTTAACTGATAACATCCCAGTTTTGCAACTTTTTATGTGCTTAGGAGTCCATGTTAGTTCATTTTAGTTTTTTATTGGGTAGAATTAGGCTAGTTTTAGGATTTTTCTTTATATTTGTAGTTTTGTAAAATTGTAGTTAAAATTTGTAAATAATTAGGATATTAATATTTTTTTAGAAAATCTTTTGATAAAAATTCTCTCTTTTTACTTGTTAAATTTCCTTTACTTTCTTTAATTTTTGTACTCATTTTTCTTTGTTGCAGAAATCTTAGGCTGAATGGATTAAACTTGGGTTGTTTTGAATTGGAGCTTATTGGATTGAAATTGGGCCACTATTGCTGATAGGAATCAATTGAAAAGCTTTGGGCTGAAATGCAAGTGTTGCTGCAGGAGTGTTTCATCCTACACCTCCAAGATATCATCCTGCACCTTCAAAAATTCCACTTTTAACCTTCTGACATCTCATCATTATCCTACACCTTTAACTTTATAAAAAAATTTATTTTTAATTTTAATAAATATATTTTTTTTTCTTGTTAAAAAGACTCTACACCACCTTAATAATAATTAAATTTAAAATTCTAATATTATTTAATATAATTTTATATTTTAATAATTATTAAAATATAATTTATATTATAATAATAGTTATATTAAAAATATAAAAATAAAATAATTAAAATAAAAATAATAAACAAAAAGGTAAAATTATATTAAATAAAATATTTAATATATTCAAATACATTAAATTATATTAATATATTAAATTAAATTAAATAATTATTAAAATTTAAATAATAAACAAAATTTTAAAACAATTATTTATCAAATAACAAATAAAATTATATTAAATAAAATATTTAAATATACTAAATTATATTAAAATATTAAATTAAATTAAATAATTATTAAAATTTATATATAAAATAAAATTTTAAAAACGTTTCTTTATCGGATATGGATATTCGATTCAAAACTTATCGGATATCTATATCCGATTAACAAATTTTTCAAAATATTGTCTTTTTTTAATTTTAATAATTATTTAATTTAATTTAATATTTAAATATATTTAAATATATTAAATATAATTTTAAGTATTATTTTTATTTTCTTTTTTATTCTTATTTTGGTTATTATTTTTCAATTTTCTTAATAGAACTATTTTAAAAATATAAATTATATTTTATTAATTATTAAAATATAAAAATATAATAAGTAATATTATAATTTTTATTTAAGTTTAATATTTATTAAATTTTAAATAAAAAGCAAAAGTGTTAACATATTTTATAGATTTTAATATATAAATAAGTTTTTTAAAATTTTCATTTTTATTTAAAATTCAATAATTATTTAATAATTATTTAATTTATTTTAATATTTTATTATAATTTATTATATTTGAATATATTAAATCAAATTTATTGTTATTATTATTATTTATTATTTTTATTATTTTTATTATTTTTATTTTATTTTTATGTTTTTAATATAACTATTATTATAATATAAATTATATTTTAATAATTATTAAAATACAAAATTATTTTAAATAATATTTAAATTTTAAATTAAATTAAATTATTATTAAGATATTGAAGATTGTTTTTAATAAAAAAGAAAAGAAAATGAAAAAATATTTATTAAAGTTAAAAATAACGTTTTGAAAAAGTTGAAGGTGCAGAATAGATGTCAGAAGGTTAAAAGTGGAATTTTGGGAGGTGCAGGATGAGATCTTGGAGGTGTAGGATGAAACACTCTTGCTGCAGATATGGATTGGGCTGGTTGGACCTTGGGCTCTAGTTAGTAGGACAACGCCGTTTTGGTGTGTGAAGCTGATGTCGTAGGGGTCTCTTGATCCAGTAATTCATTTGAGCGAAACACTCTCTCGAGCAAAGGTCCAAATGAGGAAAAGCATTCTCTCTAAGCTAGGGTTTGTGCGAAAGAGGCAAAGGAGCTCCATAGCTCGTGATTGTGAATAAGCGGAGACCCAAAGCACACATGCGGAGGCTGAAGCGGTAATAAGGTTGAAGACGATCGGAGGGCTTGGAGGTGATGATGAACAGAGGTCGTCTAATCTGAGGAAGTCTGAAGCGTCAAGGGTTCTTCTTTTCCTTTCCCATTTTTCCCCCTTTTTGTTTTCTCTATAAAAAGAGACTTGTAAAGAGAGTTAGGGGTGATCGAGTGGAGGGTGACAGACTCCGCTCTAGTGCGAGAGTGTATGGTGGAGGGTGACAGACTCCACCCATGAGAGGCGATTGTGAGAGAGCACTACTGTTGAGTAACGGTGGGTGACAGACACCGTGAACAGATTCTAGTGTTCGATCAATTCATTAGCTATAGGGTTTTACTTGCTTTCCGATCGAGACTCATGGTGGTGACAGCCCGTGAGCATCTCGACGTTGCTTTTATGGTAGCAATTTCTTGTAGTTTTCATTTTACGTTTAATAAAATTTCCATTTCTGCTTGATTTTCTTCTTGCGATGATGTTCTCTGCTTCGATTTGATTTTTCTTAATGTTTAATTGATTCTAGAGTTTACTTTCATTGTAATTTCGTTTTATTGCATTTGATAGTTGAATATAGATTGGAATTTTAGGTTTTGATCTGTGATTTCAAGTTTAGGGTTAATATTTGGTTCTTACATTCTGATATTGAAATTTGATTTTGTCAGACCTTAGGAAATTTAACCCAAACTCCACCTGTTTAATCACATTTAATGCGCCCAAAACCCTATTCAGATTCATTTAAAACCCACCCAAAACTCTACACACTGACGCCAAGTGTCAAGAATGGAAGGTTCGAAAATCAGTAGTGGAATGCAGGTGTCAGCAGGAGAGCGGACGATCGTTTCACACGGGAAGAAAAAAGATTTTCTGAAACCTTCTTCCCACTCTCTCTGCATGCACCCTTCATCTTCCAAAACTCTGATCTTTCATTTTCCTCCTCCTTCTCTCTAGAAAACCTTTTCTTCTCTCTACTGTAACTCATTACTCCCTTCTCCGATCTCATTTCAGAAACCATAGAAGAAGTCCCGGCGTCGTGAGCTTCATTCTGAACCGAACAGCTTCAGAATCTGAAACTGGTAAGTCGCTCGTCCCTAATTGTTGTTCGTATGAACATGCAAACCAAGCCTGGTTGCATGCATTCACTTTGTCTGAATCAAATCTTGGTTCTGTAACTTGTTCTAGTTTGAAAGAGTTGAGTGATCTTGAGGGTAGAAGTTGTAGTTGGGCGAACCAAGAACAATACGTTAGGACGTTTTCACTCACGAATCCAGGTAAGGGAAGCTTAATTAATTTAATTGGCATTTGTATGTTGTTTTACTGTATGAACGTCTGTTGATTGAAGGAATGGATATGATGCATGCTGCTTGATATACATGATAATGGTTGATATGTATGATTGTGAATATGAGTAATCGTTTGGAGTATGAATCATAAATGTGAAATTCTATAAAGTCTGTAAATTGATATTTGATATGAGTGTATAAGGTATGGACTAATATGTTGAAAACTTGAGTTGAAAATAGATGAAATTCTGAATATGATATTCTCATTATGATAATGTACGTTCGTTATCGAACGGTCCTCTACCGTTCGGTTTGTTCTAGTAAATTATTTTAAAATGGAACTCTTTCATTTGGAGAGAATTCTAGTCAAGAACGAGCGTCCTCCTGTGGAAATACTATGTTTGAGCGTTCGGCTCAGCATAGTTGTACCCCGACATCTGAAATAGAGTAATACGTATATATAAACCCTTTTATGTTAAGATTAGTAGCGCTCGGTCTTATACCTAGCGTTCGTAATAATTAGCGCTCGGTCTTACACCTAGCGTCCGTCCTAAGTAGTGTTCGGTCTTATACCAAATGCTCGCATTATTGTATAACCAACCTTGATAAAATAGCGTTCGTTCAACTGTAATAATATTTCCCTTTTTCCATGTTCGGTCATTTACTGGCATTTGACTTTCGTATGTGAATTATTCTAAAGATAGTCCTTAACACCTTGATTTTCTTCTTGCATTGGATCCGGTCTAAAGCCTCCATACTTGACTTATTTCTTGAGTATTGATTTGAATTCAAGAGAGTTAGTTCATTTAACTGACTCACGTGGTAATTACCATTCGTCACCGATTTCCTTAGTTTACTCAATCCATTTCTTAAATCTAAAAGATATTCTCTTAGTCTTCTTCTGTTCTGAACAGGAGAATTATTGGTCTTATTCTTATCGTTCGTCCTCGTTCTGAAGAGGGCTGAACGTTCGTTATTTTATGTCCTTGTAACTGATGATGAAAATGATAATAAAGTGGAAGATTTTAGAGGATGAATATTATATGATATGAATAAGCGATTATGGATTTTGAACGAGCGTTCCGGGGAGGAACGACTCCTGTATTGAATATTGAAATTGGTAAAGTATGACTGTGGTTATGCTAATGCTGGCAGTTCATCCTGATGTTCCGTGAGTACTCATCCTCACGTAGAGGGGGTAGGTCATGTGTGGGAACGGCAGGAGGTCCTAGTCCTTAGGGGTACTTTGGATAGGGCTAACCTCGGGTGGCAGCTGTTGAGTGTATCCTAGTTACTACATTCACTCAACATTTAGGATTTGTTTTAGCTTTGGATTTCTAAATTCAGTTTTGTTTCTTGTTTATTTTGTATAGTTTCCTATTACAACCTTAGTTTTAGATAAACTCAGTTGCCTTAATTCTCATATTAGTTTAACTTCTTTTTCTGTTTTAGTTAGTTTAGAATGTTATTTCTTGTCTTTTATTTCATTTCATTTTATATTTCTTTCTTTCTTTTAAACAATTTGTAGATCAGGTTTTCTTTTCTTTTTAAAAAATTTCATTCTTTCATTTCTTGTCCCCACCTAGTTAATAGTAGAGATGAACATTTTACCCGCGGACACTGGTATCCGCTGGTAAAATATGCGGTGGGTTGTAACTATCTGCGGATATTTACTACCCGAAAAAAATTAAAAAAGAATAATTTATATATATTTTAATTAAATTTAATTAAAATAAAATAAAATAATATTTTATTAGGTTAAATTTAATTAAAATTAAATTTTAATTTATATTTAATTTAATTTATATTATATTATATATATATTTTTGTAATTTTATTTTAAAAATATATTAAATTTTTTTTTATTTTTTGCAGGTATTCACGGGTATCCGCGGGTTTTAAAATACCCGCGAGTATTTTTTAAACGGATACCCGGCAGGTAGCGGGTCGGGTAGCGAGTACAATTTTATCCGGTGGGTCGGGTTGCGGGTAGGCACTACCCGTATCCGACCCGACCCGTTGCCATCCCTAGTTAGTAGTAATAATTAGTAAATAATTCAAGATCTAACTTTGCATTTTCTAAAATTAATTTTATTGAGTCTACGGATTGATATCTTGGTCAGCCCTATATTACATTAGTGGGGACCAATTTTGTTCTGTTTTTGTGTGACCAAAAGCAATTTAACATTAACTGCTCTATCAAATTTATGGAGGAAATGTTTCTTTTTACTGATTGTCATCCAATTGTTATTTGTGTTTATCAGTTCACTATGAACTCATGTCATATGATGATTGTTTTTTATGGTGCTATGTTGTTTCACAGTTCTTTTGGCCAAAAGTTAGAAACAATACTCTGAATTACTTTGTTCATTACCAAAAGTTACATAAATTCAAACTTTGCAACTAGAAAACCTAAAGCGTTTCATTGTATCCTAAGTACATTCTATCATAATTACAATGAAAACACTCCTATGGACGAAACAACACTAACATAATTATAATAATGTTCACCATACAAAGAACACAAACATCCCCAAAGAACACGTTAAGCTTATTTTCAAATTTCTTCACTGATTTGTCCAAATCACTCATAATCTTCCATCCACCTTCCATTGCTTCTCTGTTCAAGAAAGACTCAGTCTTGCCTTCACATTTTACACTCCTTTCCCTTTCCACAACCACATCATCAACACACCATCTGAAGTAATTGCAACCACCATCTTCACTACCATTCTGTGAGAAAAAAACATCAATTAGGGCACCCTCCAAATCAAAAAAAAACATCGAAAATACCTTACCTTGAACTTAGGGCAGCTCCAAAATTGCTTGTCTCTGTTCTTAGTTGTTTTCGCTTCTAACAACACATTTATCCTTAATAATTAAACCTTTATTCTATTGTGAAATCTGGTTCCCATTTCTCTAATTTTTCTTTATTTATATTAATTAACATATATTAAATAATAAAAATAAAATTAATTATAGTAATAATATTAATATTAATATGATAACAATAAAAAAATATAATATTAAATTATATTGAAACATTAGATTAAACTAAATATTTTTTATATTTTTCCTTGAAAAACAAAATTTTAGAAAACATGTTAACGAGTTCGTCAAAATATATTAATTTGTTTCATATGTTATCATTATTGCTTTTATTATTATTATTATTATTATTATTTATTATTATTATTATTATTTATTATTATTATTACTATTATTATTATTCTTAATATTATTATTATTATCATTAATAATAATAATAATAATAGAAATAATAATAATAATAAATAATATTTAATATATGTTAACATATGCAAAAGTTAAGATATATTAACCGGATTTTCGGCTAACATGTTTTTCTAAATTTTATATTTTAAGTTAAAATTTTAAAAAATACTTAGTTTAATTTAATACTTTAATATAATAATATTTTAATATTTTGAATTATAATTTTTTAAACTAAAAAAGTAAAACACATTTAAAAAAATTTCAAACCAAAAAAATTCAAAAAAATAAAAACAAAAGCAGTGAAGTGATGGATTTAAAAATAACTAATGGATTTCAAAAAGCTTAATAAAATGAGAATTTGATTTTGAAATTTGAAAAAAAAAATTAATCGGATTTTAAAATCCAAAAAAACTATACGATACATTTAAAAATTGAGTGATTATCCCTGCACCTCACCAATCTCATCTTGCACCTCTCAATTGACAGTTATACCCTTCATTTAATAAAATGTGAAAAAATGTAATATGGTTTAATGAGTTTTCAATCACCAACAACTCTTAACAAACAAATATAAATTTTAAATTAATTACATTATAAATAATATTTAAATAAATATCAAATATAATAAAAATTAAAAATTAATAAAGGTTAACAAATCAATAAAAAAAGTTCTAAAAAACCACAAAAACACAACAAATTAAATTTAAATTAATAAACGAATCAAAAACTCAAAAAATATACAACAAATAACTAAATAATAATTCATATTGAAAAATAAAATATCAATAAATAATTATAGATTAAAAAATTAACAAATAAATTTAAATTTCAAAATTAAGAAAAATTAATTACATTAAAAATAAAATTTAAATAAATATCAAATATAAAAATAAAATACAAATTACAAAATATTACTTGTAAAATATTTAATATTTAAATAAACTAATAAAAAATAAAAAAACTAATAAATTCAAAAAGCAATTAAATATAATAAAACAAATAAAATAAAAAGAAGGAAAAACTTTCACCGTACAAATCAAATTCAAATAACTAAATATAATAAAGCAAATAAAATAAAAAGAAGGTAAAGTAATGTTTACGTTGCGCCAATAGTAAAACCGCACTTCCAAGTACGGCAGCCGAATTTTCAATAGGGCGCAGTGTGAACTGCACTTCCAACTACGGTTAGATCGTATCCATCTTCGTCCCATCCAGTAAGAAATGCATCCCAGGACATACAATCCCACCCGTACATACAAACAGCTCATACAAATATTACATAAAACAATCTATACAAACAACACATATAAACGAATATCATCACATACAGTTTTTCTATCATATAAAACTTAAGGAAAGAATAACCAACCTTACGCTCAAGCTAAGAAGAACTACTACAATAGATTCTTTGTAGTTCCAGGAACACAGTTAGAATAATAGAAAAATAGAAAAATAAGGAGGTGCAGGGTGAGACTGGTGACGAGCAAGGAGAATCACTCTTTGGTGAAAACTCAATTAGTTCTTAAATTAAATTTTAAAATTTAGTGAGTTATTTAATCAGATTTCGAAATTCTTCATTTCTTTAAGCAAATTTAAAAAATTTGGTGATTTTTTCAATCAAATTTTAAAATTTGTTGAATTTTTTAATTAGATTTCAAAATTTGATTGGTTAAAATTTGGACCTTTTTAATGGAATTTAAAAATTTGATGATATTTTAATTTAGATTTCAAAATTAAATGAGTTTGTTAACTAGATTTTAAAATTTGTGAGTTCCAAAATCTGATAACCTCATTAAGTGGATTTTAAAATTCGGTAATTTTCTAAATTGAATTTCGAAATCATGAGGTACGGGGACTAAGAAAGTTGGATAACGAGAAAAAGAAAAAGCTTTTACTCTTATTGAAAGAATAATTTAAATATTAAGAGAAAGTATGATGTAAGAGAAAGTTTAGAGATACAGGAGAAGCCCGAATGGTGAAACAAATTTGATAGGGCAAAAGAATTAGCCAATCGAGGAGGAAAACATAAGCGAAATAACACCATGGCCGAGGAGAAGAACTTTGAAACAAAGTGCTAAAACGGGTAATTCAAAACTAATTGGGTTTAAATAGCAAATGCGGGTACATGAGCAAAAACTTAAAGATAAATGAAATCCAACATTTTATGATTTCAGTTTCGGTTCTTTCTTTTTGCACCCTAATAATTGCTTCCTACACGAATGCTATCAATTAACTTTATTTGTTAATTAATTATTACATTTACAATTTTTATCCAACTCTTTTTTTAAATATAACGCATTCTCACGTTATTCACTCAATTTTGTATACTCTTTCCTATGTACTCACTCTTATTTCTTTCTATTTTGTTTTACGGGTAAATTTTTCTCAGATTCTACTTTGTTCTATGAATTGAAGAAATGAAAATCGTAATATAATGTACGTTTCAGAAATATTTTATGGAAAACATAAGTGATGCCTATAGTTTTTGAAATGTGAAGCCTTATTACTTTAACATACAAGTGAAGCAACTAACTAATCTTTCCCTATCATATATCTCTAACAAATATTAAAGAGTTTCTACCTACTCTATCCCAATTTCTCTCTGCACCTTCCCATGTTATTTTCCACACAAAAAGATCCTTTGCATATGTTGTGATAATTTTGTAAAAGAAAACGTTGAAGGTCTTTAACGGAAATGGAAAATTCGTCTCTTATCGTGTCTAACTTGAGGAAGTATTGTTGTTGTCTTCTCTGTTTGTGGTTCGTTTTCGGGGATTGGGGTTGTTTTGTTGGTGTTGACGAAGCATTATTGTGTCACAATGAGACAATGCCAATGAACCACTATTCATCTTTCTCATGGGGGAGCTCTCGTGGTGTTTCATCAAGAGGAATGGTTGGCAGCCAAATATGCTATTGTGGAGATCTTGCCGTATTGAGAGTCGCAAAAACTTCTAAGAATGAGGGCAAGCCTTTTTGGGGCTGCCCTAATTACAAGGTTTGTTTCCTTCGTTGTGTTTTTATTTTGGGATACATTTATTGAGTTTTTTATGAGATGCTTTTGGTTGGATGTTTTGTACAGTGGAGTCGAAATAAAGAAGTGCAAGGATGTAATTTCTTCAAATGATGCAGTGAAGATAATGTAGATGAAAGGGATACTACAATTGGATGACAAAGGAAAAAGATTATTAATTTGGAAAAATCACTTTTGGTTTGTCAGAAAAGGGAGAAGGTCTTAATCTGGATGATATGTTTGATGGGATTGATTAATATCAGCTTTGTATGTCTTATGTTTTAATTTTGTTGAAGTGGTGTATCAGTCACATTTTATGATGAAGAAGTTAGTTAAATTGTAATGTTTCTTTGTTACCTAATGAATGAGAATCTGGTTGTAATGAGATTGTGCTTCTGATATTCTACTTAATGAAAAGTTAGTTTGTTACTGTAATTTTCAGAGAAGTGTTTGAAATCAAGTTTGAAATTAGCTTTAATTAATATATGATAAATGTTTACTGATTTTATATGCAAAACTAAATAGCAGATCGATCTTTACAATGATCTGTCTTATATTTGTGCATAATTTGGATTCCACGCAGATACACAAGATACTCTAATCAAATGACATTTGCAACTGTGAAGGTAATATATCAGCATCCCATTTAGATATTTTAACTGTTCTTTCCTTATATTACAATATTACTCGATGACATTTAAATAAAATTAATAGAACTATTTTTTTTTATCAAGATTGTGTTTCTTTGTTATATTAAAAATAAAATATATTAATATTTATTCTGCTTATAGGGCTCAGGACACACAGCTCCTGAGTACAAGCCTGATGAAGGTTACGCCATGTTCAGCAGGTGGATAGCTAGTAAGCCTTTGTAACTCAACCACAATAGATGTGTTCATATGTAATATAATTATCACAAATAAAATATGTTATAATAATTTTTGGATTTGTATGTTACCGATGCTTTGCAAATTAATTTGATTTGTTTTGTATTGTCTCTTTATTTTATCTTTCTTTTTAATACATGAAAGAAAGATAATAGTTGTTAAGCATTTATACGAACACTTTATATTGATATTGTTTAGTAACGAATTATATCAATATTAAGATATTAAAGAAATATAATATAAAAAGTAGTTAATGTTTGAAAAAAATAGACTGCTGATAAAGTTATTTTATATCTTACTTTCAGTGAAAATATTTTTATTAAATTTTACATTTTCAAAATAAAGTAAACTGTAGTTTGTTCTTTACGAGTTTATTTTAGACAAATCAATTTTCTAAATATAATACTAAGAAATTATATTTTATATGATTTGATAATTAATATATCTATATAAAATCAACTTTACTTTATTGAATTTAATTTGAATAATGAAAACAATAATTGTACAAATTTAATTAACATTTTTTGTGTTTTATGTGTAAGAATATAGTATGAATACCAGTATATATAAAAAGAATCACATATATGAGTATTTATTTTCTCTGTATTAAAAATTTATATTTATTGACAAGAAATTTCGTGAATTGAATATTTAAATATGAAGACTCATTACAATTAGATCTTTATAGTTAAACTGGGATAACGAAGTTAAATTTAAACTGATATTGCTGTAATATGATTTTATTAAATTTCGTAACATGATTTTGGTATATTAAGCCTTTCACAAGCAGATGACGATCATTGTCTTACCGCTAACCACCATTCATTCTGGCATTGATGCCGCAAGGCTCAGAAAGATAAAATCTGGAATTTGCTGTCTTAACTCCTTCCTAAGTTTCTGAGAGATCAACTTGTTTGTGTCTATACTGAAATCCAAGACCGCAGTTGCAGTAAATCATAAGTTTATCTATTAGTCTATTATTTGGTTAGTTTGCTATAAGTGACTCACCATTGATCACACTAACAAAAGTGCTTATTTGTGGTATCAGATATGACAAGAAGCTCTTCCTCCTCCTCGGCCCTCTTCTTCCTTTTCTGTGGAGTCATCATATCTGACTCCAAAATCTCCCTGTTCTAAAATCAACAAACATATATGTTCATCACCTTGTACGTGTCGTGGGCGTACCTCGACACACTTCATTTGTAGCCGTTTTCATGAAACACGACTCATGGGTGAGTCCTTTGCACCCACGTGTAAATGTGATATATGTGTAGAATTAAAATAACTAAGAAAACATATAGATCGTCAAACTGAACGGTTATGGCTAATTTATATTGATCTAGTTGATTTAAAGCAAATCATGTTTAAAAGAAGTAAAAATTATTTTGTAACTTTTATAGACAAATATTCTAGATACACTAAAGTGTATTTAATCAAACATAAAGATGAAGCCTTTGATGCGTTTCTAACCTATAAAGCAGAAGTAGAAAATCAATTAAATAAGATAATTAAGAGGATTAGATCAAATAAAAATGATAAATATGTATTGTTTAATGACTTTTGTGTTAAAGAATGTATCATCTATGAAGTAATCCGACCATATTCACCTGAATCTAATGGAGTAGCTCAGAGAAAATAGAACTCTTATTTTGACTAATTATATCCTTTTGTTGATTGTTATTATATCATTTTGTTGAATGATTTTTCTGGTATTTCATCCTTATTGTTTGTGTTTGTTATGATGATCGTATAACTCGTATTATTGTAAGGGAGAAAATGTTATTAGAAATGCTTCATTTGCTTAGCAGAGGCGAAATACTAAGGAGAGCTTGGAAAAAAATTCTTAGTGTTTATGTTTTTAAACATTGTGAGTTAATTTGATGTAATTGGTTTGGATAATTATTTAGAAGTTTACAAAGATTGGAATGAGTTTTATTTATTTGGTATTTGAATAAATTAAGGTTTTTATTATATGAGTTTTTTCGAAATATTATTTTTAGTAAATTTTCATGCACAATAAAGTTTATAATATACTCGTGACATCCAAAGAGATGGAATGTTACACGCACATAGTTATTTTCTTTTACAAAAACTTAGATACTCTATACTTAATATGTATATATATCATGTTACTATAGTTATTATTATAGTTATTATGGTAGATAAATGTATAAATATCATATATATTTATAACTATCTATTTTATGTTAAATGTAACGTCCCAGATTTTATAGAACTATATAATCTAGTAGTCCACATTTTAATATAATAGAAGAGTTAGAAGAAGACTTGGAGATAAAGTCTTAAGGTTACAGTCATCTCAGATGTGGTTGTAATTCAAAACTTTAACACAATAGAGTATGTCAAAATAGGTAGGAACAGCTGGGAATCCTAACTAGGCTAAGCAGCGGTGTCATCTCCCTCCAAGGCCTGCTCTAGAAGCACCTCATCTACCTCTGCTCACATCCAAATGGATGATCATTGCAACAGAAGACACAACACAAACAAAAGACAAACACAAGCAGAAGGGTGAGCTAAATATACAAAAATCATGTTATAACAATCACACACAACATGCAAGTTTAATTCACATATATTGGGTCACTTAACACAACTTGTTACACTTTAAACCTGACTCGTCCGGACTTAGAATGATAGTCGAGCTATGACGGGTCTTGCACTCGTGGTGGCTTATGAAACTTGGGTTCCCCACCCTACCATACTCACGAGGTTAGTCTATTCCGGGCCTTAAGGCATACTGAAAGTCCCCAAGACTAAGACCTCCTGCTACTCCTCACCACATGGTTCAATCCTCTCTACGTGAGAAGAAAGACCATTGGAGTTTCAAGATGACCCCCAAGACTGAGCTCCTACTTTCATTCTAAACACTAAGGGCACCACCATGAATCTTCTCCTTGAAGATCATGAAATTACGTCCATCAACCATACTGTCACTTTGAAACTAAACACAAGACACGAACAACCAAATACCATAATATTATCACATTAATTCCAAACATATAACCTCACTGATCATACAATATCATAGATACTTTTACACCATTCTAATAATCAAAACATAGTTCAAGGTTATCATAAAACAAGAATAAAAAGAATAAAAACAGGTTCTGGGAAAGTCGCTCAGCGCACCAAACTCGCTGTGCGAATAACAAAAACAATGGGTTTTACTCACTCACATTCGCTCAGCGAACCAAGCCTGTGTGCTATGCTAAACGTCATTCGCATAGTGCACCAAGTCTGTGCGCTATGCTAAACTGAAAATTCTGATACACATTATTAGACCCTAAACCCTCGCATAGCGCCCCAAATTCACTATTCAAATTAATTGATATTAAACTCAAATCACTACCAGTCGCATAGCGACTAGATTCGCAAAGCGAATCACCATGTAGAGAAAAACCTTCTCCAGTCACTCGCACAACGCACTAACTTGTTATGCGAATGACTAAATAGAGAGCACCTTGCTGTGAGGACTCGCTATGCGAAAACATTCGCTTAGCGAGTCTGCATAATCTGCAGATTGCAAGTTCTGTAGAATTATCCAACTCACACACCCTTTACCGTTTCTAGTCATCTTCCCCAACTTCTAACACCTCTAATTTGTATTTTATACTTAATTAAACTTGTATAGATGATCTAAGATCTTCCTACTACCATTCTAAAGTAATTACAACTCGAATTCAACTCTAAAATACCAATTTCCACAACTTAGGGACCTAAATTCAATTCAACCATTTTGCACCTGTTTTGACCAGTTTGATGACTCTAACAAGTCACAAATAACCTCACTATATTGTCCCCACAGACTACAAGAGCCCTAGACCCTTAACTCTCAAATTCACTATCCCACTTCCTCCAAAATAACTTAAAACACTACCAAATCACTATGCTTTCTTTCTAAACAATGTTGCAACAAACTTCACACTCCGAATCATTCCCAACCTGATCAATTACAGTAAATTAAACTCATCCACTCAGTTCATAACATCACAGCACAGTTCATAGATTTCACATATCAACACATACAATACAACATACTCAAAACACAAAATACATCTCCAAACAGTGCACCAATTCAGAATTCAGTATACATACACCTCATGCAAGCAATTTAAGGAAGTATTCTAGCTCCCCTTACCTGGAGTTGAACTGGACAGCTCCTTGAGATGCCCTAACAGTACCTCACGCTAGAAGAGACCTAACAAGACCCTACAACCACCAGATTGGCGATGTAAACAGCTTTTAGAGCTCAAGATTTTACAGAGAATGGGGAAAGGAAAACAAAGACACATGCAACCTGTAGAGGTTTCATGTGCTAGGTTGAAGAACGGAGAAGAGATTGCATGCAGGGACTTACCAGCCTAGAACCAGAAACGAATCGGTCCGTTGCGAAGCTCTCTATGCTGCGGACGTTTGAGTGCCACCTGATCGGAAATCAAACGGCTCAGTAAGGATGATGGAAGGGAGAAGACAAAGGTGTTAGTATAGAGAATGCAGAGAAAAAAGAAGAATTGAGTTTTTTAGAGAGAGAGTGGAGCAGGCTAATGAACCAGACTATTCATAAATCCAGGTTTATAATAAAATAATAAATCTGGTTCTATTAGTCTAATGCACTAATCCCTCTTTTAATCCCAAATTTTAGGTTCTCACATTAAAAAACTTTATAATATTTTATTTAACAACTGTATAAATATCTATTTAGATAAATATCTATTTATTTAGTTAGATATATAAATATTTAATCGATAAATAAAAGTTTAAATGTTTAGATAAATACATATATATATATATATATATATATATATTAACACTACAAAAAATTAGATTTTTACCGGGGGTTATTTTTCCCGTTTTTGACGGTTTTAACTCCCAAAAAATAGGTTACCCGCGGTTAGGAAAACTGTTGGAAAAAACTGCGTCGCTAAGTAATTACCGTCGATTTTTTGAAAAACCGCCACAATTAGCGGGGGTTTTGAAAAGCCGCTGGTATTAGCGGGAGTTTCATTAAAAATGCCGGTATTAACAGGGGTTTCACTAAAATCGTCGATATTAGCGGGGGTTTTACTAAAACTGCCGGAAATAGCCAAGATTAAGCAAAACCGCCGGTATTTTGTGGGGTTTTATGAAAACCGTCAGTAATTTATGAGTTTACATAGTTACGATTTCTAAAACCGCCGAAAATGCAAATAATTTAATTTTTTTTATTATTCAAATTATTTGATTATCATTAATAAACCAAAATTAGATAATAGGAAACCAAAATTAAACGTAAACATTAAATATAAACCAAAATTAAACGTAAACATTAAATATAAACCAAAGTATTATTATATAAATTATAAACATTAGAAATAAAATAAATGTTTCTAAAAAATTAAAATAAACATGCTATGAATAATAATTATAGTTTTGTAATTTTTCATTATCTTCATCATTTGATAAGCTTCCTTTTTAAATACCTACAATATAAAACAATAATTTGTTAATAATATTTAAAAAAAAATATTAGACGAATTTAAGAATTATTGATGATTGAAAAATATGAGAATATGATATAATAGAAACTAAATAGCCAACTTATATTTTAGAATTAAATTAAAACAAAGATAAATATATCTTTATGTATTAAGTATAGTTAAATAAGAATTAAACAAAGATTAATACTAAGCAAATTCTCGGAAAACATACCTTAAGTAAAGCTTTTTACTTAGATTAAACCAAATCCAAAACAGTGTATATCTGATCTCAAAGAGGTGATGGTTATAGCACTGATAACTTACCAAAAGGAAACAGAAAATGAATAGGATAATGAAATAAAGCATGAACAACATGAGTAATGAAAATGAAAAAAAGAAAAAACATTAACAAATACTTACATAAATCTTTGAACTGCCTGGCTTGTATCTGTTTGTGTCTCAACTTCTACATATATAAACAAAATCTGCACAGACCCAAGGGCATTGAAGAATTTCCCAGAACATTCACGCTAAGAAAAATATTCTTGATGAAAACAAGTAATGTAGTTGACATTAAGTATTACTATATGTTAGAATCAAGGAAGCCTGCATTGTTCATGGCCTCGTAAGCTTGGCCTGTTGTCAATGCCCCATCTCCTATCACTGATATGATTCTGTTCTTCTTCCCCAGTAGATCACGTGCAACGACCATGCCTAATAAATATTCAGAATTGTTGCTCAATTGTGAGATAAATGATTCTACACATATATTTGACGTAAATACATTCATCTTAAAATACAAGAATCTTACCAAGACCAGCAGATATGCTTGTAGAACTGTGTCCTACCCCAAAAGCATCATCAATGCTCTCATCCCTTTTTGGAAAACCTGCCAGCCCCAAAGTCTGTTTAGTTATGTAGAATAAATCCTCTGTAATGCTATAAAAAAAAATTTAGTTGAGTAATCACCATAGAAATTGGCACAACCGAAGATTCATTTTGTGATATCAGACCCCATATCTTTTCTTTTACCAATGCTTCCTCTAGGCAAATTGAACACAACACAACAAATGAAAATCGATAAATAAAAGTTTAAATGTTTAGATAAATACATACATATATATATATATATATATATATATATATATATTAAAGTTTACTAATGCGCAGATGTGATAAAAAAAGGTGTTTCAACGTGTTATAAGATTAGTCCATTTAGAAATGTTAAAAGTACTTTTTTTACTTCTCAGTTAACTTAAAATATTAATAAAGGGATTTGATTTGAATTTTTAGTTATTTATACTTTTAAATAAATGATAATTACTTAACAATAATAGTCTAATATGTTTTCCAGGAAAAATAAAACTACAATTATTTTTATCATATAAACTATAAAATAATCGAGTTAAAATAAATAACACGTAAATGTGTTATTTAGAATTTAACCGTCTAAAGAAAATAAAGATTATCTAATAATAATTTTTTAAAAAGTAAAAAGATAATAAAGACATAAACATTAATTAAGAGATAATAATGCTAAAAGTTTAATATTTGCCTTCTTCCTTCAAGTATAAAAAGTAGTCTCTCTCAGTCTACCTCATTTTCTTTCTTTCTCCTCCAAAAGTATAATATTTGATATTGTTAAACGCGTGCAAAGGTGTGATTCTCAATGGCATCGCAAACGGATAACGTTTCTCCGGCGCTTGTTGCCTTCATTGTCGATCAATATTTGTGCCGCAACCAATTCTATCAAACCAGAGCCATCTTTCGTAACCAAGTTTCGCCTCTCTTTCTCAATCTGCCACCAAACACGGTTTTTCATTATACTTTTTCTTTATTTTTTCCTTTTCTCTTTCCACATTTCAAAAATTTATTTTTCATATTTATCGGCAACATTTTTTTCAAGAAAACATTTTTCAAATAAATTTAATAAATTCAAATTTTTTAAATAGGAATAAACCAATTTGTAAAAAAAAAACGCTATAAAGATTCTCCAAGACTCACAGAAAAAGTTGTTGCGTTTGTGAAAAATTCATAATAATTAATAAAAAATTTTGAATCTTTATGTAAAAGGTGTATAAGGCACATATATTTATTATCACTTTCTCGTCACTTTTGTTTTCTTGATCAATTTTGTTTTCTTGATGTTTTAGAATTTGTTGAGTTTGGAGGAAATGTTAAACCAATATATATTGATGAAGAGACAAAATAAACTGTTGGAGGAAGAAAACGTCAACGTGATGCGAGAGAAAATTAGAATCCAAAATTTGTTGCAAGACCTTCAGAATGCTTTGGATAGTTTCAATGCAAGATCACCCATGTCGAATGTCACAGCCATGATCACAAATTCTGTAATTGTTCCCCCAATGGAAAATTTTATCAAAACTCCTCCAGGTAGATGCACAGATTTTCTGTTGTTAATGAATTAAAATATGGTTTTTAATCTTTGAGTTCTTTTCATGTTTTAACCTATTCAACTTTTTTTCATCTTTTTGCTAGTTGCTTCTACTAGTACAGTTTTTCCTGTGCAAAACACACCGTCTTTGCCAGCTAAACCCATGGCCAATGTAAACTTCTCATCACCTATGATTAGAGAGTTTGAGAAGAAGAGAAAAGATATTTCGACAGTAGATGGGTCTGTAGTTGCTAAGAAACGTCGAGGAAGACAACCTGGCAAGAAGAAACAAGTCCAATGTATGATTGTTTGCGTTTGTATAATGTATATTAGTATGTTTTCATATGTGAGAAATTATATGTTTACTTTGTCCTCATTTTTAGGTACAAACATGTTGCTACCTTCTAATAACAAAGCAGATTTTGGATTCTCTTCTACATTAACTCAATCGTTGGCAGCAAACCCTACACATAAGGAATCACAAATTTCAACTGATTCAGTTTCGACAACACATCCCATAATTCATTCATTTCCTAGTGTGTTCGTACCTGAGATTTCTCCTGTTGCAAAATGTAATGAGAAAGTCATTGATGTGGTTACAACCAAGAGAGATATGGTTGATCATGTAAAGCAAACCTTCTGTAAAGAAGGCAATAGTCAATTTTCTCCTGTTGTGACGGATAATCATGAAACACACAAGACAGATACAAACAAAATAAGTATGAAGGACACGGACAAGAAAAGTACGACAGCTTTGGACGAATTTGACGATTGTACACACATTGATTTTTCAAGCATAAAACTGGAGGACGAGTTCAGCATAGATTTTTTAAACTCCTTAAAAGACTGATACTTCACCAAAATGTCAAGAGATATAGAAATGAAGAATGAAGAATTTGTTGATCATCCAGCTTAGGATTAGTGTTTAGAGGCATGTTTCAATTTTGCATTTTTTTGTTATTTGATGTGAACCTGCAATTGTTCTCAATTTTCCAATAGGAACACAATAGTTTATTTGAAAATTTATCAAATAATCAATATTCTTTGGTCTAAGCCTTGTGACATGATTTATAAGTTAGAAGTCCTTGATAAGGTACTCCTTCCGTTAGTTAGTACCTTATTCCAATGGTTTGTGTTAATTTCATCGACATACAAATATTTGTAAGTATTTAGAAATAACTCAATTAAGTTACTTCAACTAGTTGGTAATTCACAGTTCATTTAATTTTTTTATTTCACTTTTTTATATTTTAATTTATTTAATTTTGTTTATTATTTATTATTTTTGTTTTATAAAAGCAATTTTTTAACCGTATTTTGAGTCACTTCTTCTTAAAATAAATTAATTACTGACAATGTAAAACATATCTGTATTTAAAAAATACATTGAGATAAACGGTACCGAAAACAAATGATATTGAGAAAATTTTAAAAATATATAATTTTGTGAAATATTATTAGAAAAATGCATGTTACAAAATTATAACAATTAAAAGAATATATATCCAAAGTAGTTTACTCTTTATGTAATTTAAAAAATTATTTTAAAAAATAATATAAAAGATAAAATAATTTATTAATTATTTTAAAAAGTTTATTTTATGTAAAAGATTATGATAAGAGATAAAAAGATTTATTAATTATTTAATTTAAAAAATTTCAAATAAGATATGATGAATAATTATTTAATTTTAAGAGGAGTATAAATTAAATTAGATCTTTTAAGATAGGACAATATTTTTAATGTGGATTTTTTAAAAAAATTTACCAATCTGTTATAGATTTCTAGATTTAAAGGCTAAAGGTTTTTAAATAAAAAAGACTTCGCTCACTGTAATATGGACTTAGTTTTGCATTCTAGATTCTAATAAAAATAAAAATAAATGTTTTTTTAATTGGGGTTGTCAAAATAGTTCGAATTCACTAATCTATCACAAGTTTGGATTGAAATTAAAAAACATTAAAATTTTAACATAGATTAATTTTGAGCCTGGTAACATCCATCATTTCAGGATGTTCCAACCGAATAATTTTAAACGTATAATTAACAAATAAATTAAAAAAGATAAACTCGCCGATAATAATAAAAATTCTTTAAACTCCCTTAAATAACAACTCGACACAATTGTTTACATTCGTAATAAAACATTAGATAATTAAATAAAATTCAAGTGTGTTCAAAATATCCCTAAGAAATAAAATTCACATATTTTCCAATATCCTTACCGCTTTAAGCATTCATATAGAACTATTTACAATATCATATCCTCCTGTACAACAATACGAGTAATACAATCATCACAAATAGAAGCCACAAAAAGAATAAAATAGTGAACTAACATAATAAACACTAAATCACTAATATAACATTTATATCACAATTGTTAATTCTTTTTCACAATTTCATTTTACATTAAACAATCATTAATGCACAATAAAACTATAACAACGCATACAATACCCCTCACAGATTCTCTTAACCAGAATAAAAATCATTCAATTAGTTCTACCCTACCTAGGGATGACAAATTAATTCTCACCCACGAACACTAGTGGATAAAATCTGCGACAGATAGTTGATATCCACGAGTATTCACTAGACATGCGAATAATAAGTATTTTAATACTCGCTTATAAACAGGTTGGTGCGGGTATTATACTATCTAACCCACGAGGTACCCATTATTTGCAAAAAATAAAAATAATAATTTAATTTATATATTATTTAATTAAATTTAATTTAAAATAAATTTAATTATATTTTATTGCATCAAATTTAATTAAAATTAAATTTTAGTTTATATTTTATTTTATTTATATTAAATTTTATATATATTTTTTAATTTAATTTAAATTTATTTTTAAAATGTATAAAATATATAATTTTTAATATTGGTGGGTACCCGTGGGTTTTTTGGAAATGCGTACACACGCGCGTAGCGATTAGGTTACAGGTGGAGTTTTCATTTTGCGGGTCGGGTTGTGAGTATGCATTATTTGTACCCGACCTAATTCGTTGTCATCCTTAACCTTATCTATTGAGCAAAGGCCACTAGTGCCTAAACTAGCTATCTCTATTATCTATTAATGTCAACATCCACACTTCACCGCATTATTCTTGTTTATCTAAAACAAAATCATTCAAGTGGTCATTCACCGCAACTTCAGACCAATCTGTCATGCTCCAAGTTGTTCAACTCAACTCTCAACTCATCATGAGTTGGAACCCTATAGGTGAAAAATCCTTCAAAACCAATCTGTTATAGACTTCCAGATTTAAAGGCTTCGCTCACAGTAATATGGACTTAGTTTTTCATTCTAGATTCTAATAAAAATAAAAAAGTTTTTTTTAATTAGTGTTGGTGAAAATAGTTCAAACTCACTCATCCACCATAAGTTCGGATTGGATTTAAGAAAACATTATAAGATTTCAACATAGATTAATTTTGAGCCTAGTAACATTCCAATTCAGATGTTCCAACGGAATAATTTTAAACGTATAATTAACAAATAAATTAAAAAAAAACTCACCAATAATAATAAAAATTCTTCAAATTCCCTTAAATAAAAAGTCGACACAATTGTTTACATTCGTACATTAAATAGTTAAACAATTAAATAAAATTGAATTGTGTTCAAAATATCCTAAGAAATAAAATCCACATATCTCCCACTATCCTTGCCGCTTTAACCATCTACATAACTATTTATAATATCATATGCTCTCATACAACAATACTAAGGTTTAATCTCATCAGAAGTACTTATTTGTCAATTTTCTTTTTGGCATGTTAATTGGGTTCTTATTATTATAAATTTAATTTAATTAGAGGCATGCCATCAAATTCATCAAACGTCGTTTGAATAAGTAATGACATGTAGCATTAAAATTGAGTTTTGTTTTAAAAAAAATTTAAGGAAAGGTAATATCAAATTGAAGGAAGGGGAAAGGTGGAAAGATAAAAAATTTTAAGGACTCTCTGTGACATTTTTAATTTAGATATGCAATTGAATCGCAAAAAAAATTGGAGATTCTTATGATTAGGGTTTAGGGCGAACACATTCTTTGTTCGATTTGAATAGATGGATAATGAATTGCAGGAACCATGGTTCTTTCTTCGATTTCAAACTTTATTTCTCTGAATTCTCCACTATGCGATTTGGGGACGAGGTTTTGCTTCTTTTTCAGTGTGCCTTTTTTTCGCAGTTTAAGGAACCGGGATTAGGGTTTTTGCGGCGGTGTGATGGCGAATGATGATGTCGACTTTTCGAAATTGTTCAATGGTGATGATGATGACGATGACATGTTTTATATAGATATGAACACCGTTCAGAAGGTTCTTGATGAAGACGATGATTGTGATTTTCTGGAGAAAATTCCCGATGATTCTTCATCAAAAGATGTTTCACCAGTGAATCTGGAACTCATGACTCATTTCAGATACAAAATGGGTCTCAAGTGTTAGAAGAACAATAGTTTTCTAGGTTGGGCTTTGCATATTCAGTCACGAGTTGTTCTTCGTTCTGCTCATATGGCTCGGATTCTGGTGTCAAAGGTTCAGTTGGTGTATCTGATTCTGTAGCAAATTCTTGGCTTGATATTGAACCTGAAAACGAGGGACCTCAACCCCAGGCGTGCTCCTCCTGAAATGCATTTCCTGGTAATCTCAGTAACTCCCTCTCCCCAGGTGAAAGTGATGAGGTTTTCTGCACAGAGAGGACCAGAGTCTCTAAACATGAGGTACCTGCTTGCAGTGTGGAATCAAGTTTCCCTGAGGCACAGTCAAAAAATATATCAATTTGTAGAGATAATTTGAATCCAAGTTTGTGGAAAGGTGAAAATGAGATCCAATTCAAGCATTTCCGAGAGGATGTTGAATTTGAAAATACTTCAATCAGTTCTATAGTTGACAATGATGATATAAATATCGAAGGTTATGTTGAAGACATCACTCGAGGAGTTTCTGGCAACAGGAAAATGATTCGTGTACATCTTTTGAAGCATTTATGGATGCTGATAGATTTTTGCATGTTGCAACTTCACCTCATTCTACTATTGGTCAAGGTTCTCATGGTTCCAGTGATTTCATTGACTACCATGGATCTTCAACATGTCACCTGCTCCATTTTCAGAGATGGATAAAGACAGATAACCCTTAAAATTTTTATCTTTCCACCTTTGCCCTTCTCTCAATCTGATATCACCTCTCTCCTTAAAATTTTTTTAAAACAAAACTTAATTTTAATGTCACATGTCATTACTCATTCAACCGAGCATGCCACATTATCAAATATTAAACAGCCGTTTGGTGAATTTAACGGCAGACCTCTAATTGAATCAAATTTACAATAATAGGGACTCAATTGATACGCCAAAAAGAAAAAGGACCCATTTAAGATTTCGGACAAAAATATGGACTTCTGGTGAGATTAAACCCAATACTAATTATACAATCATCGCAGGTAGAAGTCACAAAAAATGGAAAGATGAACTAACATATTAGAGACTAAATTACTAATATAACATTTATATCACAATTGTTAAGTCTCTTTCACACCATCACATTAAACAATCGTCAATACACAATAAGAATATAACAACCCATACAATACCTCTCACACATTCTCTTAACCAGAATAAAAATCATTCAACTAGTTCTACCTCACCTAGGAATGAAAAAAAAAAATTCACGCCCACGGATACGCGCGGATGAAATCCGCGACGAATAGTTGGTATTAACGGGTATTTACTGCACATGGGTTGCGGGTAACGAGTATTTTAATAATCGCTTATAAACAAGTTGGGTACGAGTATTATACTATCTAATCTGCGTAGTACCCGTTACCCATAAAAAATGAAATTAATAATTTAATTTATATTTAATTTAAAATCAATTTAATTATATTTTATTACATTAAATTTAATTAAAATTAAATTTTAGTTTATATTTCATTTTATTTTATTTATATTAAATTATATATATATATATATATATATATATATATTTGTAATTTTATTTAAATTTTATTTTTAAAATGTATAAAATATATATTTTTTAATATTTGCGGGTACCTGCGGTTTTTTTTTTAAATGAGTATAGGTGCAGATAATAGCTGGGTTGTAGGTGAAGTTTTCTTTTCATTTTGCGGGTCGGATTGTGGGTATGCATTATTCGTACTCGACCCGACCTGTTGTCATCCCTAACCCCACCTATCGAGCAAAGTGTTGGAAATCCAAGTATGAGTTTAAGTCCCACATTGGATAGAAATGATAAAGTAGAGCAATATATAAAGGTGAAAGACCCATTAACTCATAACCTTAAGGTTTTGGGTAGAGAATGGTGTCAATCCCTTATATAATTGGACTCTAGTGGTATTGGTGTTTGTATCTCTGAACCTCCTCCTCGATAAACCTAACATAAAAGTCACTAGTGGCTAAACCAACTATCCCTATTAAGATATGTCAACATCCCACACTTCACCGCACCATTCTTGTTTATTCAAAACTTCTTGAGACGATACCATCTCCACTTCCTCTGTGACTAGGAAGATCACCTTCTACTGACCACAATCAATAAGAACATTGGTGGTCAGCGAATCCATTTTGAGAATCATGTAATGGCTGCCGTGTAATTCAAATTCTGTTTTTTTTGTTATTGTATAATCTTCAGGTGTATATAAACAATGTACCACATTCATTCTTTTAATGAGAGTTTATTTTCTGATATACTTCTGTGATATTAGTCTTCTCTGCAATAGCTTTCGTTGGTTCCAATAGTGGTATCCAGAGCCAAGGTTATAGAACCTGGTGCGTGTGTGTTTGCTTATCACAAGAAAACCTACTGTGGTTGAGAAGGGTGGTTGTAGCATCTTAACGAAAGACAAGAAGACTGTTCTTGATCAAGAAGTTGGCAGAAATGGCTGATGTATCCTCGATACAATTTCCGGTTCTTTCATACAAGAATTGGAATCGCTGGAGCACCCAGATGCGTGTGATGTTTCGGGTACAAGGAGTCAGTGATGTTGTTGAAGGATCAGAAGCAGATCTTTCTGGCAAAGAGGAACAAAAAAAAGAATTAAAGATGAAGGATGACAAGGCATTGTTGCTCATTCACCAGTGCGTGGATGATGCCCATTTTGAAAAAATTCAGAACGCAACTACAGCTAAGGAAGCATGGAGTATTCTGGTACGATGCTACGTTGGAGGTGAAAAAATCAAGAAGGTAAGACTTCAAACCTTGAGGCGACAGTATGAGCATTTGGTTATGGAAGAAGGTGAAAGGGTGAGTGATTTCTTCTGCCAGATATTATCAATTACAAATCAGATGAAAGCATGTGGTGAAGCTGTCTCAGATACGATGATCATTGAGAAAATAATGAGATCATTACCGCCGTCGTTTGATTACATCGTTGTGGCCATCGAAGAATCTAAAGATGTTGAAAAACTCAAGATAGAGGAGCTTCAGAGCTTATTGGAGGCACGTGAGATGAAGATACTAGACAGAAACTCTGTAAGACGCGATGATCATGCTCTCAAGGTCAAGCATATTAAAAGTGAGGAGAAAAAGAAGCCTAAGAAACGAGAAGAAAAACTGAGAAAAGGAAAGTGGAGGAAAGATGGCAGTGATGCTGATACAGAAGATGGCAGTGGTGCAGATACAGAAGAACCATATGATAAAACTGGTTCAACAAGAAAGAAAAATTTCAAGAAAGGGTCAAAGAAGAAAGACAAAAGGAATATTGAGTGTTTCAACTGTCATAGATATGGACACTTTGCATCTGAATGCTTCCCAGAAAAGGCGAGTCAAAAGAAATCTCAAGGCAAAGAGAAAGAAGCTCTTATTGTACAGGAAGAATCAGATGAAGAGACACTAACATTGATGGTGATGACAACCATGGAATGTGAGAAACCAGTGAATAACACATGGTATCTTGACTCGGGTTGCTCGAATCACATGACATGCAATAAAGGATGGCTTGTTAACTTCGATGACACAAAGAAAAGTAAAGTAAAATTTGCTGATGACAGTACTTTGAGGGTTGAAGGCAAGGGAGACGTGGTTATCAACAAAAGAAGTGGCTCACAGGCAGTGATTTCCAGCGTGTTGTACATACCTGAAATGAAATGTAATCTCCTTAGTTTAGGACAATTAGTCGAAAAGGGATTCACAATGGTCATGGGTAATCAGAATCAGGTAAAACTATATGATAAAAAGGGAAGATTAGTATTAACCAGTAACCTTTCAAAGAATAGAACGTTTCAAGTGAGTTTTGATGCAGCAGAAAATGCACAATGCCTATCTGTTTTGAAGAATGACGAGAGTTGGACATGGCACTTGCGCTTTGGTCACTTAAACTTCAGAGATTTGCAGAAACTCAAGGAAAAATCCATGGTGTCAGGTATGTCACATATTTCTTTACCTATTGATGCTTGCAAATCTTGTTTGACAGGCAAACAACCAAGAAAAATGTTCCAGACACAAGTTGAGACAAGATCGAAGGAATGCTTGAACGTGGTACATGCTGATATTTGTGGACCACTGGACACGTTGTCATTGGCTGGAAATAGATATTTCATCGTCTTTGTTGATGAATTTAGCAGGATGTGTTGGGTGTTTGTGATTAAAACAAAAGGTGAGGCACTTGATGTCTTCAAGAAATACGTGGCTAATGTGGAAAGAGAAAGTGGCAAGGTCTTGAAGATTTTAAGAATTGATGGCGGAGGAGAGTTCACCTCACACACGTTTGAAGCTTTCTGTTAAGAGAAAGGCATAACACATGAGGTAACAGCACCATACACGCCTCAGCATAACGCACTTGTAGAAAGAAGAAACCGGACTATAATGAACATGGCCAGATGTCTTCTTAAGGAGAAGAACTTGCCACAAAACCTGTGGGCTGAAGCCATGACGATAGCTGTCTATCTCCTCAACAGGTGTCCAACCAAACGGATAGAAGGAAAGGTTCCTCTGGCAGTCTCGACAGGATCGACACCATCGGTAAAACATTTAAAGGTTTTTGGTTCATTAGCATTCGTTCATACTGCAAATCATAAGAGAACCAAACTTGAAAGCAAAAGCGAGCCAATGGTGTTTGTCGGCTACCATCCGACTGGTGCTTACAAGCTCTATGATCCGATGAGGCGGAAAATGACCATTAGCAGAGATGTGATCGTGCTAGAGAAAGAATCTTGGGATTGGAATTACATGCATACAAATTCAAAGAAGTTTCTGGTTCGTGAGCCCACTGATGATCTCGAACATGAAGAAACTGAAGTTGTTCCTAGGACAGAGGGTGTCTCTGTCGATCATAGCAATGAAAATCAACGACCAAAGAGGCAAACTGTGAGATCATCCAGACTTGAAGATTATGAAGTGTACTCAGATGCTGCACTCGATGAAGAAGGAAGGGTAATTCACATCGCTTTAATGGCAGGAGCAGAACCAGTGGATGTGAACGCTGCCTTAAAGCAACCTGAATGGAGAAATGCCATGATAGAGGAGCTTCAGTCGATTGAAAGGAACAACACATGGAAGTTGGTGGATCTTCCACGTGGCAAGCGAAGTATAAGTGTCAAATGGGTATTCAAAAGGAAGCTGAATCCTGACGGAAGCCTGTCAAAATACAAAGCGCGTCTTGTGGAAAGGGGTTTTTTGCAGAAGAAAGGGGTCAATTTTGACGAGGTGTTTGCACCGGTTGCAAGGTTGGAAACCATACGACTTGTTATAGCAGTTGCATGTGCACGAAGATGGCTAATTTTCCAGATGGACGTGAAATTTGCCTTTCTCCATGGCACAATCGAAGAAGAAGTCTATGTTCAGAAACCCCCAGGATTCGAAGAGAAGGACAAAGAAGGGAAAGTATACAGATTGCAGAAGGCATTGTATGGCTTACGTCAGGCACCCAGAGCCTGGAACAAAAGGATCAACGCATCACTCATTCATCATGGATTCGAAAAATGCAAAGTCGAGCACGGGGTCTATGTGAAGCAGACTACAGGAGGTAATTTGCTTATTGTTTTTTTGTATGTAGATGATTTACTTGTAACAGGTTCACAGCTGAAGGACATAGACAGATTCAAAGAATTGATGAAGTCAGACTTCGAAATGACCGACTTAGGAGAACTTAGTTATTTCCTTGGAATGGAGTTTACACGTTCAAGCAGAGGACTCGTTATGCATCAACAGAAATATGCAAAGAAGTTGCTCAAACGCTTCAAAATGCATGAGTGTAATGCTGCACGAACCCCTTTAGAAGCAAATGTAAAACTTGGGAAATATGAAACCGAAGAAGAGGTAGATGAAACAAGATTCAAACAGATTATTGGATCCCTGAGGTTCTTGTGCAACAGCAGACCTGATTTAGTGTTTGGGGTGGGCTTAGTAAGTAGATTTATGAGTCAGCCGAGGAAGAGTCATATGGAATCTGTAAAACGCATCTTAAGATACATAAGAGGCACCTCAAATTATGGAATATTGTTCCCATATGGAAGTCATGAAGATTGCTTGGAGCTCACAGGGTACTGCGACTCTGATTATGGAGGTGATACATTTGAAAGCAAGAGTACATCAGGGTTCATCTTCTTTATGGACGGTGCACCAGTCTCATGGTCATCCAAGAAGCAATCTGTTGTGGCTCTATCTAGCTGTGAAGCAGAATACATCTCAGGGTGCCATGCTGCCTGTCAAGGAGTTTGACTTGAAGAACTGTTGAGAGAGCTGCAGATGATAATGGAGAAACCAGTGAAGTTGAAGATGGACAACACCTCAACCATCAACCTTGCACGAAACCCAGTAAGTCATGGGAGAAGCAAACACATAGAGGTGAGGTTTTCACTTCTTGAGAGACATTGTTAACAAAGAAAGGATTAAATTGTGTTACTGCAAAGCTACAGAACAGCTAGCAGACTTATTTACAAAACCTCTAGCTGCTGACAAATTTGAAGTCATGCGGGAAAAGATTGGGATTGTGTCACTCAAGGATTTGAATTAAGGAAGAGTAATGACTGCCGTGTAATTCAAATTCTGTTTTTTCTGTTATTGTATAATCTTCAAGTATATATAAACAATGTACCCCATTCATTCTTTTAATGAGAGTTTATTTTCTGATATACTTCTGTGATATTAGTCTTCTCTGCAATAGCTTTCGTTGGTTCCAATATCATGTCAAACTCTTCGAGTGACAAACTCACTAAGTTGACCTTGAACTTACGATTTGCTACCTCAATTGGGTAGTAATATGTAATAGCAAAACACAGTAACCACTGGACAAAAGGACAAAAGGAATAATTAACGTGGAATTTTACCTAATTAAAATTTCTCTCAAATTTGGAGTAAACTATCCTTCAATGCACTCTTCAGTGTTTGCTAGCTACAAAGAAAGTACTCCTCAATAAATATATATATATATATATATATATATATATATATATATATATATATATATATATATATATATATATATATATATACATATAAAAACTAAAACAAGAGGATGAAAATATAATTATTGTATGGGAACAAAAACACATCATAATATTTAATTTAAATATATACTGGCAAATTCCGTAAAAGAGCACCATACCCTTGTACTCCATTCCCCACTTGAATTTCTCTAAAATATTTAATCTCTATTTTTAGTTTCTAATATTCTTTCTGAAGATAAATAAATATATTCAATCAAGTAATACTTACTATTTCATATACCATCTTCTTCCAAATTATCAATCTCGAAAAAAAAAAAAAAAAAACAAAAATTCAATATCCAACACTAGCCCCACATTAACAAATATGGTTTTCTGGCCAAATTTGTTTTATCAACCAAAAACTCCGACTTATTTCACCACCAAATAATTTAAATTTATTGGTCAAATTTATATTTTATTCCAAATTATTTTTTAAAATTATATTTCACCCGAATTATAAATCTATTACATATTCTCTCTAATAAACATGTAAAAGTTATTTTATAATCCCAGATAAAAATTTATCACCAATTAAAAACGATATTTTACATCATTTTCAGAAAACAAAAGAATAAAATAAAAATATATAATTTGGTTTAGAAAAAATACAATATAAAATAATTTAAAGATAAAAAATGTACTTAATTCTAAAATTATTTAATCTTATTGCACATTAATTTGTTTTGTATTAATTTGAAAGCCAAACCAATATCGAGGTTTTGATGTTTAATTGAAAGATCTTTCATTCATTCAATCGTCCATGACTTCATACGTTTACAAAAGGTAAATCACTTTGATACACATAGTAGCTGACAAAATCATCTCATTACTATACAACACATACTTAAACATTAGCACTAGTGTTTTTTTAGGCAAAATTTTAAAAGTGAGACCAAAAGAAACTTGGATAAAATTTTATCATAAACAATTTTATGATAAAAAACATTCATAATATAGTTACATTAAAGTATTATATTATAATTTATTTGTACAATTAAAATGATAAAATTGCACTTATAATAATGAGTTAGAAATTACACAAAAAAATAAGTATTTATAATTAAGAATATCATAAAATAAAAAATACTTTAAAAATCTAATAAAACTTTTCAAATATTAACCAATTCAAATTGTTGAGAGATAGCAATAATTAATTTTAACAAAAAAAGTTATTCAAATAAAATATTAAAGATAATTTTTTTTATTGAGAGTTAAATATTTTCATAAAAAATATACAGTAAATAAAAATATTAAAAAAGTATAAATATTCAAATATAAAACATACAAAATATTTAATTGACATACTTTTGAACAAAATTGTACAAATTGTGAAAAGAAGAAAAGTATCCTGGAGAGGTGTATACATATGGAGAGGTGTATACATATTTATATATACATATTTATATATACATACATATATATATCCATCCGTATTCCTATACCCAATTGAAGAACATATTACTATACTTATATTTGTATTCAATCAATACCCACGGGTTGTAGGTTTATTTATCATACCTAGAAGGATTGCCCCCAAGGATGACCAAATCTAATCAAGACACGCTAAATAAGGTAAAAACAAAACAAAAGTATGAAGGACACGGACAAGACAAGTACGACAGCGTTGGACGCTAATTCTTCCCACATACCTGAAAACTTGAACAAGTTATTTTCAAACGAGATTCCTACTTCTGAATTTGACAATTGTGAACACATTGATTTTTCAAACATAAGATTGGAGGACGAGTCCAGCATGGATTTTTTAAACTCCTTAAAAGACTGATACTTCACCAAAATGTCAAGAGATATAGAAATGAAGAATGAAGAATTTGTTCATCATCCAGCTTAGGATTAGTGTTTAGAGGTAGGTTTCAATTTTACAATTTTTTGTTATTTGATGTGAACCTGCAATTGTTCTCAACTTTCCATTAGGAACACAAGCTGCTGAAGATAGTTTATCATAATGAATAAACTTTTCAATCCACAGTTCATTTAATTTTTTTATTATCACTTTTTTATATGTTAATTTATTTAATTTTGTGTATTATTTTTAATTTTAGTTTTAAAAAATATTTTTTAAGCGTATTTTGAGTCACTTCTTTCTAAAATAAATTAATTACTGACAATGTAAAACATATCAGTATTTAAAAAATATATTGAGAAAAATGGTACTGAAAAAAAAGGATATTGAGAAAATTTTAAAAATATATAATTTTGTGAAACAATATTAGAAAAATGCATGTTACAAAATTATAACAATTAAGAGAATATATATATCCAAAGTAGTTTATTAATTATTTAATTTAAACAAATTATTTAAAAAGAATAATATAAGAGATAAACTGATTTATTAATTATTTTAAAAATTTTATTTTATGTAAAAGATTATGATAAGAGATCAAAAGATTTATTAATTATTTAATTTTAAAAATTTTACAAGAAATAAAATATGATGAATAATTATTTAATTATTAGAGGAGTATAAATTAAATTAGATCCTAGTACAATATTTTTAATGTGGATTTTTTTTAAAGGTTAAATATGTTTTTAGTCCTTAAACTATCAAGCGATTTTGGATTCTGTAACATCCCAAAAATACAGTAAACACCATATAGTAGAATTAATTACATTTAATGATAAGTCAAATCAGTCTTAAATTAAACAAGGACACAGGTTCTGGCCGAACGACCTTACACTAAGCGAGTTACAAAATAACGAGAAGTTCAACACGCTAACCTGATCGAACGGTTTACAAAATAACAATACCGAACGGTTAATTCAGGAAAAAGAAAAGGTGGTCGTTCTAAGACAACTCTGTCAGAGCGGCTGCAGCGGAATGGTTAGCGTGGGATAACAAACCAAGAGGGGGGGTGAATTGGTTCTTACTAAAAACGTGTGCCTTAAAAATTTCTACTCAATTAAACTTACTTAGCAAATAATAAAGACAATAAAATAGAGTAAGGTTGAGAGAAATTTGCACAGATGATTTTATCCTGGTTCGGATCTTACCAATCCTACGTCCAGTCGCTTATCTCAAAACAAGATAAACACTTCACTAATCACAAAAGTATTACAAACTACAATCACACAGATACAATTTGTAAAAGTTTAGAAAACACCTCTCTTGAAGCCACAAGAGATGAAACAACACCTCCTTTGAATCTTCACAAAGGATGAAACACTTCCTTCGAATACTTCACGAAGGATGAATTCCTCTTCCAAACACTTCCTTAGATGCACCAAGGATGAACCAGCTATTCCTCTATCACCGTAGCAGTATTTCACCAATTCTACAGACAGAGTTTCCTTAGCTGAGCAAGAGCACACAATTCTCAATAGTTTCTGAGTATTTGAGCACAAGGGAAGAGTAGTTGGTTGGTCCTTGAGAGAAAATGAGAGTCTATTTATAGACTCATCCAAAGGCTCCTCCATTTTTCGTTTTTCAACTTTTCTGACAGTGTTAATCGATTAGCTACAGTGGTTAATCGATTAACAACCCAACGGATACTTCAACGACTCTAAAAACGGCTAGTTTTTCAAACGTTCACTATGTTAATCGATTAACAGCCCTTGTTAATCGATTAACGCTAATCGATTAACACCCTCTGTTAATCGATTAGCACTGCACTGTCTCGCTTCTCCATGGCTCTCTGGAACAATCGATTAACACCCTCTGTTAATCGATTAACGCTAATCGATTAGCACTTCTTGTTAATCGATTAGCACTGCACAGAATTTTGCTTATGGCTTATTTTTACATCACTTTTGAATGCATACATAAAACTACTAATTTTCCTATGTTCATACAATTATTACAAAAGATTACAAGTCTTCAAAGATCATTCTTCATGAGTCTTGTTTGTTCTTGACTTGATTTGGACATCATCAAAACTTCATCTTTATCATTTTGCTAACATACTCGCTAGAATAACTACTAAACAAAATAACCGAACGGGCTACTGTTCGAACTTCACTTCTACGTCAACGAGATTTTCTTCCTCTAGTATTCCTTCTTCAAGCGTCTCCTCAAGCAACGCCTCACCATCTGCTCACATCCACACGGATGATCATTGCAAGACAAGGACGGACGTACAAGGACGAGACAACACAATGAAAAATACTCAGGGTAAGCTTATTGAATTTAATTCAAGTAATAACATGCATTTCATAACACATCAAACATATCAAATACATTTCAACATACAATTCAATCAATTCTTTAAATCAATCAATTTTTGACACTAGACTAACTGTCCGGACTATATGAATTCTGTGTAGCTACGACGTTCGTGCACCCGGTGATATAGTAACTGAAATTTTCATCAGCTACCACCCGAGGTTAGTCTGTTCCGTCCAAGTTACAGTTATGGACTAGGACCTCCTACCGTTCCCACACATGACATACTCCTCTCTACTTGAGGACGAGCACTCACGGAACATCAGGATGAACCGCCAGCTAAGCTTACCACATTCATACTTTACAAATCTCAACTTTCATCCAAGAGTCGTTCCTCCCTGGAACACTCATTCAAAATCCACAGTCATCATTTCATCTCATATACTGTTCATTCTTTATAATTTTTCACTTTAATATCATTTTCATCTTCCGTTCCAATTACGTAAAATGACGAGCGTTCAGCCCTCTTCATAACGAGGACGAACGTTAAAAAAAATGAGACAGAGAAATTCTCGTTTCAGAACAGAATAAAATCGACACATATCAGATGACGAACGTCATTACCACTCGAATAAGTTGAATGAACTGACTCTAGAACGATCCAATCAATACTCAGAATAAGTTAAGTGCAAAGGCTCTCGGCCGAATCCAAATGGATACAGACACCTCAAGATGATTAAAAATCAAATATCAAAAATCAAATAACACAGATCATGCTTCATGCAACTCACATAACGTCCATACAGCACAAATAAAACATACGAATTAAATTGAATAAGCTTCCCTTACCTGGATCAGTGGTGAACGTCCTAAGAGTATGATTTTGATTCGTCCAACTACAACTTTCTACCCTCAACGATTTTCTTAATTCCTCCAACTAAGTCTAATCATAAAAATACAGAAGAATTTAGATTGTACCCCTGCATGCAACCAAAACTTGGTTTTGCATGTAACCCAGAGACGAACGGCTAAGGTCGAGAAACTTACCAGTTTCAGAATCTGGATCTGTTCGGTCCAAATTGAAGCTTACGACGCCAGGAGTACTTCTATGGTTTCTGAATGATGAACGGAGAAGAGAAAGGGTGAGTTTCAGTAGAGAGAAGGGAAATTTTCTAGAGAGAAGGAGGAGGAAATGGAAGGTCAGAGTTTGGGAAGAAGAAGGTGCATGCAGAAGAGTGACGCGGATTTTAGAAAGTTCAGTTTTGTTTAAAAACGAACGTCCGTTCTCCTGCTGACACCTGCATCCCACTATCTGATTTCAGATCCTCGTTTCATGACACCTGACGTCAGCGCAGAGGGGAATTGGGTGCGTTTTAATGGTTCTGAGCAGGGTTTTGGAGTAATAAATGAGATTAGACAGGTGGGTTTTGGGTGCATAATTACGAGGCCTAACAGGTTCCGTCCCTCTTCGAAAGAATTATTCATTTTAGTCCTCTTAATTTTGAAACTCTTATTGAACGACGTTAGATTTTGGCTAACAGCAGCCACATGTGATAACATCTTTCCTCATGTGATACCATCTTTCCTCATGATTATGTGTCACGTTGGTCTTTACTATGGACTACAAACAGCGTCTCAACCTCTATAACCACCATGAAATCAACTTCATCACTATCGCACATTCATCTTCATCACCTACAAAACCAGAAATCAGAAAATCCCAATTGCCAAGAAAGCCTAGAATCACCATCTTCTAGCATCGGATCACCCTGTCACCAGCAACCACCATAGTTTTTGCTTGTTTTTGCGGGTGTTCCCATATTTACTGTACACTTCCAAGGAAAGCTTCTTTCTTATTAAAAAATCATGTTTACTATGATTTATAATTTGTTAATGTCGATACTCTTTACACTGTCAGTGAAAGATTTTACACTTATGAATTTTATTTGCTTCAGGTCAGGTTTTGGTAGTATATAGTTTGATGGCATGTGTTGCTGTTGAAACTTACCTGCTTTTTCTTTCATTTACCTTTTATTGGAAATTGATTGTATGGTTTTTGGATATGATAATTTGGTTGACTATTTTTCATAGTAGTCTGATAAACAACCGTAAGATTGGGTTTTTGCACGAAAGTAGGCAAATATGCCCTATTTATTACCAAAATGGGCAAATTTTGACCCAAAGTGAAGTCGTGGGGGGCCAAAACGACTTCAATTGAAGAAGTCGTGCCCCCCTGCACGACTTCACACTGTTCATATGTACAGTGTTGAAGTCGTGCACCCCAAAAACGACTTCTGGGTCCTGTAATCGATTACATTGATTTGGTAATCGATTACAGAGTGTTGAAATCGTGACCCCTGCAGGACTTGAAAGGAGTAGGCAGAAAACGTACTGGTAATCGATTACGACATTTCGGTAATCGATTACCAGGTTTGTTGTGTTGCAAGAAGCGTTCAGTCTTAATGATGTTTATTCTCAATTAGTGATCGTTCATAGGGAACGTTCGTTCTCGATGATGTTTATCCTCAGGAAGTACTCGTCAAAGGTAGTGTTCGGACTTGATGAGGCTTGATCTTTGAGCGTTCACCCAAACAGTAGTCGATTCAATATGATGTTCGGTTTTAGCGTTCGGCCTAATAGTATTTAATCCAAGATGGTGTTCAGTTTTGGCGGGGGCCTAATAGTGTTGAATTCAATATGGTGCTCGGTTTTAGCGTTCGGCCTAGTAGCGTTGAATCCAATATAGTGCTCGGTTATAGCGTTCGGCAAATAGTGTTCGACCAAATAGTGTTTGACCGAATAGTGTTCGGCCAGGTAGTGATCGCCCAAATAGTGTGTTGAGTCTTTGCGGATACTGAGGTTCGAGTGTGATGGTAATCGATTACACAAGTCTGGTAATCGATTACCAGTGCGATTTTGGCATATTGATTTGAAGTCGTGTAGGGGGTCACGATTTCAACACTCTGTAATCGATTACCATTACATTGTAATCGATTACGGTCATCAAAAGTCGTTTTTGGGGTGCACGACTTCACCACTGTAGATATGAACAGTGTGAAGTCGTGCAGGGGGCACGACTTCTTCAATTGAAGTCGTTTGGGCCCCCCACGACTTCCCCATTTTCGTAATTTTGGTTGAATTTGCCCATTTTGGTAATATTAAAGGCAAATATGCCTAGTTTGGTGCAAAAACCGTAAGATTGAGATTGGAACTGTAAAAGTATGCATACAATGCTATAGTTTTGATTTTAGAGTATAGACAAGTTCTGGATGTCAAAATGCAATTACCACTTTGTGATCATTACTTTCCTAATTAAGGCTTACCACTGGCAACTTTATTTTCCAATTCCACGCGAGGGCCCTAATATGAGCAACATTCTCCAAGTCGAAGAAGAGCCTGTAGAAACCGGAAGAGTGGTTGCTCTCGCTTCTCGAGAAAATGAGGTTGGTGCTCCCTCTCAAAGGCTGGTTTGGAAGAAGTGTGTCGGTCGGGAAATCGAAGCTCTGTCACAAAACAGTGCTGTCAAAGGAATCTTCAAGAAGTACGAGGTTGTCGGTGTCGTACAAATGTAAGCGGATAGGCGGTGCCGGTGGACTACACTTGCAACTGATCGGAGTCGATGAGTACGAGGTTACCGGTTTGTAGTTGCTCATTTCAGAAAAAAGAAAAAAAGAGCAACGTGGCTACCGTTAGCCAAAATCTAACGTCGTTCAGTTTTAAGGATTAAACATAAAAGTTTTAAAACTAAGAGGACTAAAATTAACAAATCTTTTGAAGAGGGACGAAACCCAAAATCGCTTGATAGTTTAGGGACTAAAAACATATTTAACCCTTTTTTTAAATTGTTTTACCAATCTATTATAGATGTGTAGATTTAGGGTGTTTCACCCTATACCTTAAACCTCTTACATGTGTTTCGAACAATTTCATTGTTAACTTTAAGGTTTAAATGCTTACTTGGTCCCTATGTTCAATGGTAATTTTTAGTCTAGTACCCAGTTTTAAAAGTGTAGACATTGGATCTCTATGTTATCAAAATTATATAACTAAAGTCCTCTCTATTATGTTGGTAGGAACGACGTTAAATGTTAATTGATGTGGCAAAATACATTTCCAACATGGAAAAGTTTAAATATTTTTATTTATTTACATTAACCAATTTAATAATTAATTTTCATTCCTTCTCAACCCAACAAAACCAAACCCTCATTTTCTCTCTCTATTTTTCTCTTTTTCTTGTCTGTGTTAAACATGACGATGATGACGGGATTCCTGTGGAGGGCAAAGTCTGTGGGCCAAATCCCATCGTTGGCGGTGGCGATGCGCCGAAGGTCCACTAAGGCGGGTGCGTCGCAGGTGGTGAAGGTTGACATGGCGGAGTACGACGTGGCGCCGAAGCACTTCGATGACCTAATCCACAGGATCATCGTCAAGAAGGCCACTCCGGACTGGCTACCCTTCATGCCCGGTTCCTCATTTTAGGTCCCGCCGCGACCATTGCCTACCAACGTCGTCGACCTCGTCAACAAACTCACCTGCGAAGACGACGGTCCCCACGATTCTCCTCTCCTCTCCACCCTCCACGATTGGCCCTCGTCGAATTTCTTCATCAATGGTGACTACCCTTATCTCAAAATCTCATTTTTTGCCCTTTTGTCCAATTTGGTCTTTGGATAAACTTTAAAAATTGTTTTTTTTTTGCTTTTTGGTTGTATTTGGGGGATTCGGGGAAATTGAGAAAAGGCGTGGGTTTCTGGGTGTGTTTTTTCTTGTTGATTGATTTTGTCATGTGGGGATGGTGTTTGTTTCGGATTTAGAAAACTGAGGTATTAACCATCTCTTCCGCATAAACTAGTTAGCGCAAAAATGCAAGCTTCCCCTATGCATTCTTTTAACCCTTCAAATCAAGGAAATTATGGGCATGTCCATACACCACCTTTTCCTTTTCAACCTCATCAAGGAGTTTATGTGAGTTCCGCTATCGTGATAGAGCTCTGCCAATCCTTCATGGGAACGAAATGTATGAACGAGCTCGATAAACTAGATTGGAGACAACAACAACCTACAGAAAACCAGAACTACACCGCAAAGCTAGGGAGAATGAAGCAGCGCCAAGATTTCCATGGAAGACAAAGGAGCAACCGCATCTCCATCACAGCTCCACCATTGTAGAACGAAGAGAAAAGGAAATTGGGGATTGGGGTTTGCAAACTCGCGAGAGAAAGAGAACTAGAATTGGTGATTTATTTCCCCAATTAAAAACCCTAAACTTTCAATATACACGTAATCCAAACTCTGCCTGCCACGTCAACTGAATTTAGGCCAACTACATGTCACGTCAACATTTCGTGCACAACTCACATCCACATTAACTTCAACGATATCAATTTTAACACCGTTAAACGGATAGGACTGAAGTCAAACAATTTTGATAATATAGGGACCCAATGTCTACACTTTTAAAACCGAGTACTAAACTAAAAATTACCAGTGAACATAGGGATCAAATAAGCATTTAAGTCTAACTTTAATTAATATTTTTTAATTTTTTTCTCTTTTTGTTAAAGTTATACTCTACACTTTTAATAGATTTTCAAATATATATGGATTTTGAAATTCGATTTATAAATTTTTTAAATTTTATTTTTAGACTTAAAATTTAATAATAATTTAATTTAATTTAAAATTTCAGTACTATTTAATATACATTTATATTTTAATAATTATTAAAACATAATTTCTATTATTTATATTAAAAAATAAAAATAAAAATAATTAAAATAAAAATAGTAATAGTATGAAAATAGAAAAAAATTATATAAAATCTGATTTCATATACTTAAATATATTAAATTATATTAATTATTACATTAAAAATAAATAATCATTAAATTTTAAATAAATAAAAATTAAAAAAAAATCTGTTTATTGGATATCAAAATCCGTTAAAATATGTTAACAAATTTCAATAAACAAATATTTTTAAAATTTTGTTTTTTAATTAAAGTTGATAATTATTTAACTGATTTAAAATTTTAATATTAATTTAATATATTTTATATTTTAATAATTATTAAAATATGGTTTATATTATAATAATTATATTAAAAAATTAATTGAAATAAAAATAGTAATAATAAAAATAAAAAATAACTATATAAAATATGATTTAATATATTTAAATATATTAAATTATATTAAAATATTAAATTAAATTAAATAATTATTAAATTTTAAATAGAAAATTAAATTTTAAAAAACGTTTTTTACTGGATATAAAAAAATATGTTAACAATTTCGATAAATAAATTTTTTTTAAATTTGATTTTTTATATAAAATTTAATAATTATTTAATTTATTTTAAACTTCTAATATTATTTATAGTATTTTTAAACAATTTTTTTATTTTTATTTTAATTATTTTTATTTTTTAATATAACTATTATAATAATATAAATTATATTTTAATAATTATTAAGATATAAACGTATATTAAATAATATTAATATTTTAAATTAAATTAAAGTATTATTAAATTGTAAATCTTAAAATGAAATTTAAAAATATTTATTAATAGAGTGCAAAGTGAATTTAATAGGAAAGAGAAAATTTAAAGATATATTGATTAAGATTAAAAATGAAATTTTTGGAAGTGTAGGATAAAATGTTAGAGTTGTAGAGTGAAACTTCCTAATATTTAATATTTAAAGGGTAAAAGTTTTTAAATAAAAAAGACTTAGCTCACTGTAATATGGAAACTTAGTTTTGCATTCTAGATTCTAAAAAAAATAAAAAAATGTTTTTTTAATTAATGTTATCAAAATGGTTGGATATAAACTAATCTTGTTCATCATAAGTTGAGATTAAATTTAAAAAAATATTAAATTTTCAACGTAGATTAATTTTGAATCTTATAAGATATTCCAACCGAATCATTTTAAATGTATAATTAACAAATAAATTAAGAAAAACTCGCAAATAATATCAAAAATTCTTTAAACCCCCTTAAATAAAAACTCAACATAATTATTTACATTCGTAATAAAACATTAGATAGTTGAACAATTAAATAAAATTCAATCGTGTTGAAAATATTCCTAAGAAATAAAATCCAGAAATCTTCCAATATTCTTGCCACTTTATGCATCCGCAAAACTATGTACAATATCATATGCTTCCGGTGCAATCATCACAACACTAAATCACAACAAGTAGAAGCCACACACAAAAAAAAAAAAAATAGAAGGATAAACTAACTGAATAAACACTAAATCATTAATATAACATTTATATCACAATTGTTAAGTCTCTTTCATAATTTGAACAAATTAAACAATCATCAATGCATAATAAGACTATAACAACTCATACAATAATCCTTACACATTCTCTTAACTAGAATAAAAATCATTCCATTAGTCTACCTCACCTAGGGACGACAAAAACATTTGCACCTGCAGATACTTGCGGATAAAATCCACGACAGATAGTTGGTACCCACGGATATTTACTACCCACGAGTTACGGGTATTTTAATAATCGGTTATAAACAGGTTGGGTGCGAGTATTATACTACCTAACCCGCGGGTACCACAAAAAATAAAAATAATAATTTAATTTATATTTTATAAATTTAATTAAATTTAATGTAAAATAAATTTAATTTATATTTTATTACATTAAATTTAATTAAAATTAAATTTTAGATTATATTTTATTTTATATATTTTTTTAATTTTATTTAAGGCTTAAATGCTTACTTCGTCCCTATGTTAGGAGGTAATTTTTAGTTTAGTACCGGTTTTAAAAATGTAGAGATTTGGTCCATATGTTTTCAAATTTGTATCAATTCAGTCCTATCCGTTAAGTTGGTAGGAACGATGTTAAATGATGTGGCAAATAACTTATCTGACGTGACAAAAGGTAATTTTATACCAAAGACAGGTATGAAAATATCATTTCATTACAATAAATTAAATACATACGTGTTTGCCCTAAGACATTGATCTCAAAGGACCTTAGGTGAAGGAACTGAGGTGAAGGAGGTGAGCTGAGGTGGGGTGCCCTTCGTTGTTTCCTTCATGTGAGGTGGGTGCCCTAAGTTGAGGAACTATTTTTGTTGTCTTCTAAGGTGAAGGAGGTGAGCTGAGGTAGGGGTGCCCTTCGCTGTTTCCTTCGCGTGAGGTGGGTGCCCTAACTTGAGGAAGTATTGTTGTTGTCTTCTTTGTTTGTGTACTTGTTTTTGGAAAAGAAACAAACATTTACAAAACATGAAACAACATTTACAATTTTAAATACTTGCCTTGGTGGAATAACTATCAAGTGTTTGAATGCATCTTCATTAACGTCCTTCATTTATCGCATCACTGACTCCCATGCTTCAGGGTGTGTTGACGATGCTGCCTTCCATAGTAATTGTCTCAGAGTTATGCCACCAAATTTCTTCCTAAAATTTGCATATATGTGACTGACACAAAAATGTTGGTCCACACCAGGCAAAAAATGTTGTAAAGCTAGCAAAAGTCGCTATCATAGTAAAGAAAGAAACTATGAGTCTTAAATTTGCATGGTCATCAAAGTAATGAATAAAAGGTACACATTTACTTACTTTCCTTTTGATCTGACACAAATGTATCCCTTAAACAAAATCCCCCACCTCCAAGATCATCAATTAACCATTCTAAAAACCAAGTCCATGTACGCTAGGAGAACCACAACAGAGCACACTAGGAGAACCACAACAGAATACACTAAGGGGGCAAGAAGACAACATACTTCCATGGGGGACCCCCACTACATCAAATAACTCATAAAAAACGCACATTTCACCTTTTCCCTTCAAAGAAAAACGACGCTGACAAACCCTATACGACCGCAATCGCTATCAAACCCTACTCCTTCACCAAGCCTTTTGGGTCACGAATTTCCTTTAAAGAGACCAACCAATTCACCTCTGCTCACAGAACGAACAAACCAAGCAATTCAACCCTCGACAAAAAAAAAATCCCTAATTTTAATGACCTAATTTTTCCCCAATTTTATTTCCTCCATTTAAAATCCCTAATATTTTATTTTCCCAATTACACGTACACCAGACTTTGGTTGAGAAATAAAATCATTTCAGGCCAACTAAACGACACGTGACCTTTTCTTGCACACCTCACATGTATAGTAACTTCAACGTTATCTATTTTAACACCGTTAAATGGATATGACTGAATTGATACAAATTTGAAAACATAGGGACCAAATGTTTACATTTTTAAAACTGGATACTAAACCGAAAATTAACTCCTAACATGGGACAAAGTAAGCATTTAAGCCTTAATTAATTATTTTGTAAATTAATTTATTTACAATTTTTAAATCATAAAATTGTTTTATGTATAGTTTATTAATTAATTTTTTTATTTTCAAATTTATTTATAGTTAATTAATTAATTTTTTTATATTTTTAGTTAATTAATTTAAATTTTTTATATGTTTTCAAATGATAATATTAAATTATTCGTAGTTATTTTTTTATAATTGTTAGAGATAGGTTAATAATTTATGAAATTAGAATTTATTCAAATAATTTATATTTAATGTAATAAATTTGTAATTAATTTCTTTTTAAATAATTGTGTTCATTGTTTGGATAGTTTTTTAATTTATATAATTAAATTATATTTAAAATGAATATTTTATTTAATTTTTAGTTATGTTTATAATTTATTGAGGTAAATGTTTTAAAAATAAATTTGTTTGGTTTTTCTTTAAATTTGTTTGGTTTTTAGATATAGTTTTGAAATTATTTTTAATTAGTATTTGTAAAACCGTAGAAAATGGTATTTTTAGAAGTGATGATAGTCTAAAAATAGTGAGACTCGATTATTTTAATATTAAACAATTTTCTTATAAATAGTTTTGTTATAAATCAGTTTTCTTTTTTTAAAAGGTACCATCTCTCTAGAAACCACTTTTCTAGAGTTCTCTACCTTTTCTCTAAGAGTTCTTGACCTCAAGTCATCTGTTTGACGATCAGGAGGTGCCTATACAATCACATCGTCAAGGTCTACCATTCTATCCGATCAGTTTCTTCAATAGAGCAAGTAAGTTTTGACGTCTTTTTTACCCTTTCGTTTCTAAATCTGTTTTAGAGTAATATTGTTCTGTTACATGTGTAATCATGCATCTCCTACATGTTCTTGATTCATCTAGAGTTCTAAGAACTCTGTCTATTTCCAATTTGGTGTTTCGTAGGTTCGTCTAGGTATTCCTTGCGGTTCAAGTAATCGGCGGAGCGATTTTAGAATTTGGCAGTTGGTTAGAGGTAAGGGAAGCTAGTGAATTCTTTGAATTCTGTAATTATTGGAGTAGGTTTGTAGAGAAGATGATTTTTGAATTATTATGAGCTGAAATCATGATTTTGTGGTGGGTGAGTATGATGAAATGTGATGGTTTTTGGGCGTGAATTAATGAATTGAAGTTCTTAACTATTTTGACTGATGATTGGATCTGTCTTAATGATAGGGAGGGGTTAGAAGTCTGTGATGAGGTTGGTCACTCTTGAATTTGAATAATTTTGCTTTATAGTAAGTCATTTTAAGGAAGTGAGGTAATGAGAATAAGAATTTGAGCTTAGATGCTCAATTGGTCTGTTGGGACAGCTTGAGTAAGTCAAATGTGACTTGTTTGAGTCACTAAATTGCTTAAAAATGTAACAATAGTTGTAGAATGAGATTTGGGTCCTTAGGTTGAGAAATTTAATGTTTTGAAGGGGGAATTGATTAGTAATCACTTTAGAATGTTGGTAGTGAGGTTTAGAAACACTTGTTCAAGTTTAATTGAGTGTATAACACAATCTAGGAGAGTTAGAAGTTGGGAAAAATTGTTAGAGTTGGTAAATTTGGTGTAAGTTGGGTAATTCTACAAATTTGGTGCTGCAAAATTATGTAGACTCGTTGAGCAAGTGGATTCGCTCAGCGAGTGGTGGTAGAGGTGGGTTTTCTTTCTAAGGACTTTAGCTTAGAATGGAATGCGGTGAGCAAATTGTTGAGGTCTTTGAGCATTGTCAGTTTTATTCGGATAGCAAATTGTATGCGCTGAGCGAATTGTTGAGGTCTGGGAGCACTGTCAGTTTTATTCGGATAACGAATGGTATGCGCTGAGTGAAAATATCATATTTTTAACTGAGATTTTGTATGTTTTCTTAAAGTGTGTACAATGCATGTGAATGTTTGAATGATTTATTTCTACTACTTTTTATGGAGTATGAATTGAATAGTAATATGAATTGAAATACATAATGTTTGATTCTTGAGGTTATCTATGTATTGAAAGCATGGTTAATGGACATAATTTCATGATCCTCACGAAGAGGTTACATGGTGGTGCCCAATGTTGTGATTTAAAGTGAAAGTATGTGGTTTCAAAGTAAGTTCCAAAGTGAGTGCTCTTGGTGAGGTTCAAGTATTTTAGAATGAATGTAGGAGCTCAGTCTTGGGGGTTATCTTGAAACTCCAATGGTCTTTCATTCTCACATAGAGAGGATTGATCCATGTTGTGAGGACTAGTAGAAGGTCTTAGTCTTGGAGGCTTCCAGTATGCTTCAAGGCCCGGAACAAACTAATCTCGTGAGTGTGGTAGGATGAAACCCATTGGCAATGGCTTTGCAAAGCAATAGAAGCCACCACAAGTGCACAACCCACCATAGCTCGGCAATCATTCTAAGTCCGGACAGTCCATTCCTAATAAGCGTCTTGCATAAAGTGTTTAATGATTGTCTAGTGATATGTTGGTTGTATGTAACATGTTTTAAATGAGTTATATATATATATATATATATATATATATATATATATATATTGTTCCTCAATTGTAAACTAGCTTACCCTTGCTTTTGTGTTGTATGTTGTGTGTTTTTTCTCTTTTACAATGATCACCTAATGGTGTGACCTTAGGGATTCACTTTTTTAGTTGTTCTTGCTTGAGGTGAGGGAGTAGCATATGAGTTGTTAAATAGATCTACAAAAGTAGATCTCTTCTTTGAAGGAGGTTTGTTTACCTAATCATTCTTTTAGCATCTATGTAACGTTTCATTTTGGTAGTTTTATACTATTAAAATGGGATGTTACATTAATGGTATCATAGCAGTTCGTCCTTAGGATGACCTGTGAGTTATGGGTTTTTCGTGTCTTCATTGTGAAGAATTGAGTCTAAATGGTATGATTTACCATTTCCTCCAAGTTTAGATAGTATAGTTGTGTATCTAACTGGAAGTTTTCATAACAGAAAAATGTCTTGAAAGAAGTAATGAGGGTGCACTCTCATGACTATATCAGAGATGATTTTCCTTTCTTAATTCTAAAGGTTTGGGGAAAGAAAGGGTTGTGATTCTAGTGTTGTTGTCTGTAGTAATTCTTGTCTTGTTCTTGCCTTTGTGGTAGTGTATTGTGCTCTATAGTGGTAGAGGAATGCAAATTCAAGGACAACTTGACTTGTATACCTTTATTAGAATTGATTTAAGCCTTTGAGACAAATTCTTGCCTCGAAGATAAGAAGTTAGAAGACCACAGTTTAGGTTTCAAAGGATGGGTAAAAATATTGGAATTTAGAAGTAATGATTTTGGGTGAAGAAGTTTTCAAGAACAGAGTTAGAAAATCAGATATTGTACGTTTCACAAAAAGAGTTGAGTTCAAAGGCTAGAATAAGAGGAGCTTTGGGTAAGCATTGGTGTAGCAAGGTTTGAGAAATCATTTTGGTTTTGTGTATCAGTAACGTTAGAGGTTAGAAGAAAGGAAAGTGTTAGTTAACAACGGAGTAACATTGGGTGAGATTGGAAACATGGTTTGGTATATCAAGGATGCTTGAGATTTGAAGAAGAAAGGTGGTGGAAGGTTTAAAGCTTGAGTTAAGAAAGGATTAAGAATTTGAAAGTGGAGCAAGGGGTTGATGAGCAGTTGTCTAGGGTAAGATTCCAAGTTGAGAGAATATGAGGTCTTTGAAGAAGAATGAAGTATTGTAAGGGTCTTAAGTTAAGTAAATAATTAGAAGGAGATGGTTAGGTCTTATTAGCAAGTGGATGCATCAGAGTCAAGTTTAGAATGATGTTTCAAGAATAATAGTTCGCATAAAAGAAAGGTTTGATCATGGGCTGAGATAAAAGATTTCAAGTATTGAAGGAAGGAGTACATCAGAATGTCAATTTGGTAGGAAAAGGTAAGGTTAGAGAATTAAGAGCACGGTGAGCGAAGAAAGGAGAAGAAAGGTCTTATAATAGATGACAAAGGGTGGTTACTGTATAAGTTGCTAAAGAAGATATTGAGAATGATCAGAGAATCTGGGTTGGTTGAGATGTTCAGAGTTATGAAGTTGCATGTTGTGGTAAAGTCAGTTTTCATCGGGTGTGGTTTTATGGTGATGTTCAATGATCGTTTGAGTTTGATCAAGAGAGAAGTGGATGTTGGATGTTGGGTTGTAGAAGGTAGTGAGTTTGTAAGTTCAGATAAGGTTAGAGGGTTGGTGTTACGAGTTAAGGGTATTTTGAGGTTTAGAGGATTAAAGGCAGGGTTTGTATTTCTGATGAATTTGAGTTGAGGAGGACAATTCTTGAAGAAGAAGGTTTTAAGTTAATCTGGCAGGGATGAGTCCATGAAGAATTCTATTCGGTGTAGCGGTTGTGGAGTCGATCAAAGAGCTCGGGTTTGAAGTTGTAATGAAGTGGTTTCTTGGAAGGTAAGTGATGAGTCATTATTTTCTTCACTTCACTTAGTTTACTGTACTAAAATTAATCAGGGAGTTGTGCTTAATTGTCCAGTATTTTCCCGTTTTTACTGATTGTGCTTAATTTGATCAGAAATTCTTATTTTACTTAATTTGAATTATCTGAGAATAATTATTTACATTAGTGAGTGCAGGGAAAATTCTGTAAATATTTTAGAACATTAGGAACAATATTTATTTACACACTGTGTTATCTAGTCGAAGCCGTACTGCATTGAATTAATCTGTGTATTGATCCGTATAATGAAATATTTTTCTTGAGTTTGTAAAAGCAAAATAGGCTTGGCATCATTACACCTCACGGCAACTCTTTGGATTCAAATGAAGAATTTTGCAAAACATTTAGCCTAAGTTGGAATGAAAGAGAAGAGACCACCAAGTTCCATGTGCAGCCCACTGTTTTATGAATTGTTTTGGAAAAGAATAGCATTGTCTTATGTATACAATTCACATTACAAATTAAATGAGGGAAGTGACCATACTTGAAAGTCTCGGCCATACACATACCACCTTTGGAAAATTCAACATACAATTGAGAAAAGGTAGAATGAGCTAGATCCAAGAACAAAGTCATCCCGTGAAACACCAATTGGAGAGCTAAATCCAAGCACAGGGGATTGATTGAAGAAAAATGAAAAAGGCTAACTACTAGGTGGTGGATCAGCCGCTACTCTATGGCACAAAGAGACAACACACATGCTGATTTTTGGGGTCTCTTAAAACCTCCTTCCTCTCGGCAATTTGGGGGCATCCTATCTTTTCTCTTTTCCCGTGGAGTATAGCAAGAGTATTACAGAGATCATGGCTTGATGAAGGAAGAGAAGGTGCTGGTGTGAGATGATACGTCCAGAGAGCTAGAAGAGGGAAGCAAAACTGTATTTGATTCTTGAAACACTACTGGAAGAAGACACAAGACCAAGAGGCAGCTAGTTTGTTTCCTTTACTTTGCTTTGCTTCTTTGTACTTTGAATGATTTTCCTTGAGAACTGGAAACATGTTCATGATGAATGAATAGCTTATGTTTATTTTCTTTCTTGAATTGTAATTGCATCTTCCATTTGGTTTTCTGCATTTTCATACAATCTCTTAGCATCTTGTAACCTTTGAAAAGATGATTCATGGCTTTGTGTAGAACCAAATATCATGTTCATTTGTTTTGCTTTCATAGTAGAGTAGAAAGGAACTGCCGTCACCTATTCAATATAAAAAACCACAAAAAGAAAGTTGTTTAATATGAGATGGGAGTTCAAGGTAAAGAGAAGAGGAGAGGCCAGTGAAACCTTGTAGATGCTGATTTGTTTCTGCTGTATGGAAGAGTAAACCACACACACTTATTTGCTTGCTAAAGAGTAGAGAGGAAGAGAAGGATTTGTTACAAAGGGGAGAAGTGATTTTTGATGAGAAGGGAACGTAGTTGAAGAAGGAGGAAAGGAGAGTGCAGCTGGAATGGATGCAGCAAAGTGGACGGTCATTAGCTTATAGAAAGGGTGTGTGCATTAAATTCTGCAGAAAAAGTGCAAGTGTCCACGGTCTTGCATCTTTTTATTCATTTGAACATGGCCAAGTAATTGTTTGCATGGTGATGTGGATATGAATTCAGCCAGCATATACAATTTTATTTAGCTTTGAAGAAAAGTAGTAGGGTCCTACTTGTTTTCATTTTCCAAATGCTATGTTATCTTTGCCTTTCTTTTATATAATGCCGTGTAGTGTTGAGTCCATGGAGCAGCCCCTTTGCACCTTTCCATCTTGTTTTGTTTTGATTAAAATGAAGGGAAACGTGAATCATTTATGCAGCACCGAGTTTGGTTTGTTAGAATAGGATTGTTATTGTTATTATTATAAGAAGTAGTGATTGATTTTAGATGGAAAGTAAGGAGAGTGGAGCCGTGTGAAGAGTGCTTTGGAGAAGAAGACAAAAGCTTTCAAAGAGCATCTTTTGGAGAAGGAATTTACGTGAATGGAAGCAACTTTTCAGAATTCTTAAACCAAGTGCTTTCTTTCATGTGATTGAGAAGAAGTGGCCCACGGCCCCTTTCTTGCATTTCTTATTCTAATTGGAATTGGACATGACTATAATGGAGTACTGGTTGCACGTTAATTGCTTTCACTTTAATAGCTTTCAATTGCTCTTGGTAAATAGGTGGATTTAACCAATTCAAGTGCTGCTGCCACGTTTTTATGTATTAGTTCCAAGGCCTTATTTTAATTCATTTCACATGGAAACATATGCCAATTTATAGCTGCTGCACGTCCTTGTTTTGTTAGTTTTAAAGGTCTTCTTTAATTGTATTTCAAGTGGAAAATTAAGCCAATCTAGGAGGAGTGTAACGTCTTTCATTTCAAGCTTTAAAGGCATTCATTTAAATTATTTTCTTCTAGTAGAATGGTTCATGGTTAATGGTAGACACATTTTAATTTTATTTCTTGTCTTAAAATATTTTATATCATATGTTGAAATGATTTTCTGTATTTTTGTTTGTTGTATTTTGCTGCTGTAATTTTAATTCTGTTTTCATATTTGAATTTTACTGTTTTCTGTATTTATTGTTTTACTGTATTTTTATTTTCTGTATTTTCGTTTTCTGTACTGTAGTTTTCTGTACTGCAGTTTTTCTGTTTCTGTATTTACTGTTTTGCTGTAATTATTTACTGTTGTAATTTATTTTCTGTTTCTACTGTTTTCTGTATTTATTATTTACTGTATTTTCGTTTTCTGTATTTAATTTTTTGGTCCAGATTTATTTTTACTGTTTTACGTTACTGTATTTTCATTTTCACTGTAGCAATTTCGTTTTTTTTTTTTATTTCGTTTTACTGTTTTAATTTTATTTCAACGCTTTTAAATTTCATCCGCAACCAAAACAATTTTCAAAACCCCCTCATTACGTGTTGACAAGAAACTCAATCATATTTGGTCCCTGAGAGACGACCTAGGAGTCAATTCCTAGCACTGTACTGCATTCTTAATTGCACATCAAATTTGATCGGCCGCGACAGCCGTATCAAATTTTGGCGCCGCTGCCGGGGACCAACGGTTTAGTTTTGAGTCTTGTGTCTGTGTTGTGTGATTTGTATTGTGTTTGTAATAGTGTTGTTTTGCTATCTTGTGTTTGTTTCTGTGGCTTGAATTTTCTGTGCTTTTATTTCATGATTACAGGGTGTCGTGATTTAGTGCATGACTAGAGGAAATCATGGATTCATACCACCCTTTGATCCTGAGATTGATAGGACTTTTCATAGCTTAATTAGGCATTCTAGGAATTTGTCTTTAGAGTCTGTTTTTGAACCTGTTCCATTAGATATTGTGCATCCTACTGTTGAGTACTCTGTGCATACTGCATCTGTTGCATCTGTACTTGATTCTGATTTTGATTCTGTTGTTTTTCACACTGAGAACAATATGGCACAACCTCCACCTCGCGAGAGGACTTTTAGGGAGATGGCTGCACCTGATTTTGATATTGAAAGCTTGTGCATCCAATATCCTGATGAGGACGTTCCATTTGTTCTCAAGACTGGACTGATCCATTTGTTGCCCAAGTTTAGTGGTCTTGCAGGTGAGAGTCCACATAAGCATTTGAAGGAATTCCACATTGTCTGTTCCAGTATGAAACCTCATGATGTTCCTGAAGAGCACATCTTCCTGAAGGCATTCCCTCATTCATTGGAAAATGTTGCTAAGGATTGGCTATATGGTTTGGCGCCTAGATCCGTCACCAATTGGGATGATCTGAAGAAGTTGTTCTTAGATAAATTTTTCCCAGCATCTCGGACCACAGCTATCAGAAAAGACATAACTGGGATCAGGCAGACTGGTGGAGAGAACCTGTATGAGTATTGGGAGAGATTCAAGACACTTTGTGCTAGCTGCCCCCACCATCAGATACCGGAACAACTTCTTATTCAGTATTTCTATGAGGGTCTGAACAACATGGATCGGGGTATGATTGATGCTGCTAGTGGTGGAGCCCTTGGAGACACCACACCTGTTGAGGCCAGGCGATTGATTGAGAAGATGGCCTCCAACTCACAACAGTTTAGTGCCAGGAATGATGCCATTGTGGTGAGGGGCGTACACGATGTTGTTACCCAATCTTTATCAGTTGTTGAAAGTAAATTGGAAAGCAAGATTGACTCTCTCGCGAAGTTGGTGACACAGTGGACTACCAACCAGAGATCTACAGCTCCATCTGCATCTGTTGCACGACTGTGCGGTATTTGTCCTTCCACCGACCATTATACAGATGCGTGTCCTTCTCTACAACACTCTGCTGCCTCTGATGCGCCTCAGGCTTATGCTACAAATATATATAACAACAGGCAGCCGCAACAGCAAAATCATGACTTGTCCACTAACAGGTACAACCCAGGGTGGAGGAATCACCCCAATCTTAGATGGAACAATACGCCACAGCATCAGCAACAGGCACCACCTTTCCAGAATGCTGGAGCACCTAACAGATATGTGCCCCCACCTATGCAGCAACACCAAAGACAACAACAACAGCAACAACAAGAGCCACCTGCTCAAGCAGCTGCTCAACCAGCTGCCCAACCTTCCACTTCATCTGAACCTTCATTGGAAGAGTTAGTGAGACAAATGACCATTCAAAACCTACAGATGGCGACTCAGATAAACCAGATGGGAGTTTCCATACAGAGTCTCACTAACCAGATGGGTCAGATGGCCACTCAGATAAATCAGGCGCAATCTCAGAATTCTGATAAGTTACCATCCCAGACTGTGCAGAATCCAAGAAATGTGAGTGCCATAACCCTCAGATCAGGGAAGCAAATTGTTGTACCTTCAGAGCCCGCTTCTACACCTACACCTGTGCCTGCCATTTTTCCTAGAGAGGACGAGCATGATGGTCCACATAGGACGTTTGAAGTGGGTGGATCTTCTTCTCCAACTGATGGTTTTTCTTCAATAAGATCTCCTCCGTTGTCTACCACTACCACTGCCGCACCTTCTCCATTGGTTGACCGACCTATCCCTCTTCCATTTCCTTCACGGGCACTTCCTAGCAAAAAGATGGAAGAGGTGGATAAAGAAATTCTGGAGACCTTCAGGAAGGTGGAGGTGAACATACCTCTACTTGATGCCATCAAGCAGATACCAAAGTATGCAAAATTCTTGAAGGAACTGTGCACACACAAGAGGAAGATGAAGGGCAATGAGAGGATTAGCATGGGAAGGAATGTATCTGCGCTTATTGGTAAGTCGGTCCCGCACATTCCTGAAAAGTGCAAGGATCCAGGTATATTTTGCATTCCTTGTGTGATTGGGAATAATAAATTTGAGAATGCCATGCTTGATTTGGGTGCTTCTGTTAATGTCATGCCTTTGTCTATATATGAATCTTTATCTCTTGGTCCTTTGCAAACCACAGGCGTGGTCATTCAGTTGGCTAATAGAAGTGTTACCCACCCAACAGGTTTCATAGAAGATGTCTTGGTAAGGGTTGGTGAATTGATTTTTCCTGCTGATTTTTATGTTCTGGAAATGGAGGAGGGATTCTCTCATGGATCCGCTCCCATTATCTTAGGCAGGCCATTCTTGAAAACTGCCCGAACTAAGATTGATGTATATGCTGGAACTTTGTCTATGGAATTTGCTGATATTGTTGTTCATTTTAATATCTTTGATGCAATGAAATTTCCAGCTGAGGACCATTCTCTGTTTAGGATTGATACATTGGATGACATTATTGATGAATTTGTTGTTGGAAACTTTCATTCTGTGCATGAGAAGAAACATTCTTTTCTATCTTCTTTGCATTCATTTATTGAATCTGGATTCAAATCAGGTTTTGAGAATGATGTTGATAATGTTATGGATCTTGATGAGAATTGTGATGTCCAGGATATTGATGCCATGAATGATATTGATGATGTTGTTGATATATCTGAGATGGACATTGATTTTGATTGTAATGAGATGAGTGTTCTGCCTTTACCTGTACACTCTTTAGGGTCAGAATGCATTAACCATGTTGCAGGTAGTACACTTGAATCTGACTTGCAGGCACCCACTCTTGAGCTGAAACAGTTACCAAATAACCTCAAGTACGTGTACTTGGAGGATGATGAGAAGAAACCAGTGATCATTTCTACCTCCCTTGATTCTGTTCAAGAGGAGAAGTTGCTTGGTATATTGAGGAAGAACAAAAAGGCCATTGGTTGGAGTTTAGCTGACATACCTGGTATTAGCCCATCCACATGCATGCATAGAATTCTTTTGGAAGATGAGGCAAAGCCAGTGAGACAGCCACAAAGAAGGCAAAACCCCGTGATCATGGACGTCATCAAGAAGGAGGTGACCAAGCTTTTGCAGGCTGGGATCATCTATCCTATTTCAGACAGTCAATGGGTGAGCCCCATCCATGTTGTGCCCAAGAAAACTGGCCTCACCGTGGTGAAGAATGAGAGGGATGAACTTATCCCAACTAGAGTGCAGAACAGTTGGAGAGTCTGCATTGACTATAGGAGGCTAAACCAAGCAACCAGGAAAGATCATTTTCCCCTGCCATTCATTGATCAGATGCTAGAGCGCCTGGCAGGTAAATCTCATTATTGTTTTCTTGATGGTTTTTCTGGGTATTTTCAGATTAATATTGCTCCTGAGGATCAAGAGAAAACCACATTCACCTGCCCCTTTGGCACTTTTGCCTATAGGAGGATGCCCTTTGGTCTCTGCAACGCTCCTGGTACCTTCCAACGATGCATGCTTAGCATTTTTAGCGACTTTCTTGAGAGTTGTATAGAGGTGTTTATGGATGATTTTACTCTGTATGGATCCTCTTTTGATGTATGTTTAGACAGTCTGGAAAAAGTCTTGAAAAGATGCATAGAAACAAACCTTGTTCTCAATTTTGAGAAATGTTACTTTATGGTTGAACAAGGTTTGGTTTTAGGGCATATCATTTCTGAAAAGGGAATAGAGGTAGATCCTGCTAAGATATCTGTGATTTCGCAGTTGCCTTACCCCTCTTGCGTGCGAGAGGTGCGATCTTTCCTTGGACATGCAGGTTTCTACAGGCGCTTCATCAAAGATTTCAGCAAGAAAGCGCTTCCCTTGTCCAGACTGCTGCAGAAGGATGTTGACTTTGTTTGTGATGACAGATGCAAGCAGGCTTTTGATTGCCTGAAGGAAGCTTTGACCACCACTCCTATCATTCAGGCACCAGATTGGACAGCCCCATTTGAGCTCATGTGTGATGCGTCTAATTATGCATTGGGGGCTGTCTTAACACAGAAAATTGACAAGCTGCCAAGAGTGATCTACTATGCTTCACGCACTTTGGATGCTGCTCAAGCAAACTATACCACCACTGAAAAAGAGTTGTTGGCAATTGTTTTTGCCCTTGATAAGTTTAGGTCATATTTGCTTGGATCACCTGTTATTGCGTATACTGACCATGCAGCTCTTAAGTTTCTATTGAAAAAGGCTGAGTCAAAGCCTATATTGATCAGGTGGATGCTACTGCTCCAGGAGTTTGACTTGCATATTAAAGACCGGAGTGGAGCACAAAATCTAGTTGCGGACCACCTCAGCCGGATTGAGAGAGCTGGGAATGAAGTTAATGTGTTGCCCATCCAGGATGACTTTCCTAATGAGAGTTTGTTGATGATTTCTTCTTCTCACCCCACTCCTTGGTTTGCACACATTGTAAATTATTTAGTTGCTTCTGTTTTTCCTCCCTTAGCGTCACGTGCACAAATTTCTAAAATTAAGAGTGATTCTAAATATTATGTTTGGGATGACCCATATCTGTGGAAGTTGTGCAGTGACCAGGTTACTAGGAGATGTATTCCGGACCATGAGATTGACTCGGTCCTACAGTTCTGTCATGCCTCCTCACCTAGTGGTCATCTGGGGATACAGAGAACAGCTCGCAGGGTGCTTGACTGTGGGTTCTATTGGCCTTCCATCTTCAAGGATGCGGAAAGGATTTGTAGCACCTGTGAGCCTTGTCAGAAAGCAGGAGGACAAATTTCACAGAGACAAGAGATGCCTCAACAACCTATGTTGTTCTGTGAGGTGTTTGATGTCTGGGGTATAGATTTCATGGGTCCTTTTCCTGTTTCTTTTGGTTTTTCTTATATTCTCCTTGCTGTGGATTATGTTTCAAAATGGGTGGAAGCTAAAGCCACCAGAACTAATGATGCTCGGGTTGTTGTGGATTTTGTTAGATCTCACCTCTTTTGCAGGTTTGGAGTGCCTAGAGCAATTGTTAGTGACCAGGGAACCCATTTTTGCAACAGATCCATGCAAGCTTTGCTCAAGAAATATGGGGTGACACACAGAGTTTCTACACCTTACCACCCCCAAACAAATGGGCAGGCTGAGATCTCCAACAGAGAGATTAAAAGGATTTTGGAAAAGATTGTCCAGCCCAACAGGAAAGATTGGAGTAGTAGACTGGACGATGCTCTTTGGGCTCACAGGACTGCCTACAAAGCACCAATTGGGATGTCTCCTTACAGGGTCGTCTTTGGAAAAACATGTCATTTACCAGTTGAGATTGAGCATCGGGCATATTGGGCTGTGAAGACTTGCAACTTCTCCATGGACCAAGCTGGAGAGGAAAGGAAGTTGCAATTGAATGAATTAGATGAAATCCGATTGGAAGCCTATGAGAATTCGAAGTTCTACAAGGAAAGGACCAAGAGGTTCCATGATAGCTCCATTGTTAGAAAGGACTTCGAGGTTGGCCAACAGGTTTTGCTGTATAATTCTAGACTCGGCCTCATGGGTGGTAAGTTGAGATCAAAGTGGACTGGACCCTTTGTTGTGACTAATGTTTATCCTTATGGTGCAGTAGAAATCCAGGGTCCATCTGCAGCTAAAAGCTTCAAGGTGAACGGGCATAGACTGAAGCCCTTCCTCAGCAATCCTTCTCTGTTGGATGCAGTGGTGGAGGAGACATCTTTGGTCTACCCCACCTACCCTCCCACCTGACTCAGGGAGTTTCTTCTCTCCTTCCCTCCTCACTTTTATTACACTTTGTCGATATCTGATGACTGTTTTGATTGCTTGATCTGCTGATTGTGACACACTGAGGACATTGTGTCGTTTAAGTGTGGTCTATTAGGGGAGGTTGTTTCTTTGTATGTATATTTCAGTTTGTATGCAGTTTGTTGTGTCTTATGTACAGTTTTTCATGATTTTCGTGAATTCTGGATTGTGATTAGGTTGTTAGTTTTCCTGCACTTCATTAATACTCTGAATTGTTGAAATGAAATCCTTACTTTTCTTTGCTTGGGAGATGATCATGATATTTGAGAGTTGAATTGATGGTGACCCTATTACCTGTGTGAGATTTGAGCCATTTGATGATCTTTCTTGTGTGTGATATATGCCTTGATTGCTTTCACATATGTCTTGGCTTCACTCTTTTAATTGATTCTTGACTAATACGCATGTTTGAAAGGGATAAAGGCATTTTGTTGTTGAGCCTCTAAGCCAGATAAGCCTACCCTGTTTTGATCCATTGATGACCCTTTTGAGCCTATGTTTTTCCCCATTTCTTTGTTTTGAAGCTCATACACCAGCCCTAAGTGAAAAACCATTATTACCTGAGCCTTAGGGAATTTTATAGCTTTGGAATTGTTTTGGGAATAAGTGTGGTCTCTTGGGAATTTCAGATGAATTGGCTAGTGAGTTCTCTTCGTATCTTGTTTCTGTTTGTAAATATGTGGTACATCTTGTCTCTTGAAATTGTGTGTTGAACAGAGTAAAGAAAAGAGTCAGGATAAGAAAAAAAAATCAAAAAAAAAAAATCAAAAAAAAAAAAAAAAAAAAAACTCAAAAAAAAAAAATTGTGAACAACGGTGAATAATGGAGTTAATTAGAGGATGGAATTAGAGGTTGTAGGTGAGTGTGAATGCGTTTATACTTGTTCCCCATTGCTCATCTATTCCTTATGGTTTATAGCTTTTTATCCAGATATATCCTTCCTTGTCCTTGACCCCATTATGACCATAAAAAGACCTTTTGATTTGAACATGCGTATCTGCTTGAGTGTTGATATTAGAGGCTTGCCAAGCCTATTTGTGTTTGCTTTCTTGAGTGCATTGAGTGACATTGATTTACCTTAAACACTCGAGAGAAACACTGATTGTGTACATCTGTGAGGCTCTATTGCTGTCGATTCATCTCTTGAACTGATTGATTGTTTCCCTTGTACTGAACTGTTTGGATGATTCTTTGAGTATTTGCTTTCATTGATTTTGTGTAGGATTCTGCCTGTACCTTTTATTGTCCAGATTTTGTGGGAATTGTGAAAGTGTGTTTCTGTTTTGGAGTTTGTGCTGTCTGTCAAGTCTGTGTCACTTTTCTAATGTTTGAACTGCTCCCTGGTTTTGTGTCTTAAGTTTGCCCAGGAGTGCAAACGACTAAGTGTGGTCTATTTTGATGAGTCATTATTTTCTTCACTTCACTTAGTTTACTGTACTAAAATTAATCAGGGAGTTGTGCTTAATTGTCCAGTATTTTCCCGTTTTTACTGATTGTGCTTAATTTGATCAGAAATTCTTATTTTACTTAATTTGAATTATCTGAGAATAATTATTTACATTAGTGAGTGCAGGGAAAATTCTGTAAATATTTTAGAACATTAGGAACAATATTTATTTACACACTGTGTTATCTAGTCGAAGCCGTACTGCATTGAATTAATCTGTGTATTGATCCGTATAATGAAATATTTTTCTTGAGTTTGTAAAAGCAAAATAGGCTTGGCATCATTACACCTCACGGCAACTCTTTGGATTCAAATGAAGAATTTTGCAAAACATTTAGCCTAAGTTGGAATGAAAGAGAAGAGACCACCAAGTTCCATGTGCAGCCCACTGTTTTATGAATTGTTTTGGAAAAGAATAGCATTGTCTTATGTATACAATTCACATTACAAATTAAATGAGGGAAGTGACCATACTTGAAAGTCTCGGCCATACACATACCACCTTTGGAAAATTCAACATACAATTGAGAAAAGGTAGAATGAGCTAGATCCAAGAACAAAGTCATCCCGTGAAACACCAATTGGAGAGCTAAATCCAAGCACAGGGGATTGATTGAAGAAAAATGAAAAAGGCTAACTACTAGGTGGTGGATCAGCCGCTACTCTATGGCACAAAGAGACAACACACATGCTGATTTTTGGGGTCTCTTAAAACCTCCTTCCTCTCGGCAATTTGGGGGCATCCTATCTTTTCTCTTTTCCCGTGGAGTATAGCAAGAGTATTACAGAGATCATGGCTTGATGAAGGAAGAGAAGGTGCTGGTGTGAGATGATACGTCCAGAGAGCTAGAAGAGGGAAGCAAAACTGTATTTGATTCTTGAAACACTACTGGAAGAAGACACAAGACCAAGAGGCAGCTAGTTTGTTTCCTTTACTTTGCTTTGCTTCTTTGTACTTTGAATGATTTTCCTTGAGAACTGGAAACATGTTCATGATGAATGAATAGCTTATGTTTATTTTCTTTCTTGAATTGTAATTGCATCTTCCATTTGGTTTTCTGCATTTTCATACAATCTCTTAGCATCTTGTAACCTTTGAAAAGATGATTCATGGCTTTGTGTAGAACCAAATATCATGTTCATTTGTTTTGCTTTCATAGTAGAGTAGAAAGGAACTGCCGTCACCTATTCAATATAAAAAACCACAAAAAGAAAGTTGTTTAATATGAGATGGGAGTTCAAGGTAAAGAGAAGAGGAGAGGCCAGTGAAACCTTGTAGATGCTGATTTGTTTCTGCTGTATGGAAGAGTAAACCACACACACTTATTTGCTTGCTAAAGAGTAGAGAGGAAGAGAAGGATTTGTTACAAAGGGGAGAAGTGATTTTTGATGAGAAGGGAACGTAGTTGAAGAAGGAGGAAAGGAGAGTGCAGCTGGAATGGATGCAGCAAAGTGGACGGTCATTAGCTTATAGAAAGGGTGTGTGCATTAAATTCTGCAGAAAAAGTGCAAGTGTCCACGGTCTTGCATCTTTTTATTCATTTGAACATGGCCAAGTAATTGTTTGCATGGTGATGTGGATATGAATTCAGCCAGCATATACAATTTTATTTAGCTTTGAAGAAAAGTAGTAGGGTCCTACTTGTTTTCATTTTCCAAATGCTATGTTATCTTTGCCTTTCTTTTATATAATGCCGTGTAGTGTTGAGTCCATGGAGCAGCCCCTTTGCACCTTTCCATCTTGTTTTGTTTTGATTAAAATGAAGGGAAACGTGAATCATTTATGCAGCACCGAGTTTGGTTTGTTAGAATAGGATTGTTATTGTTATTATTATAAGAAGTAGTGATTGATTTTAGATGGAAAGTAAGGAGAGTGGAGCCGTGTGAAGAGTGCTTTGGAGAAGAAGACAAAAGCTTTCAAAGAGCATCTTTTGGAGAAGGAATTTACGTGAATGGAAGCAACTTTTCAGAATTCTTAAACCAAGTGCTTTCTTTCATGTGATTGAGAAGAAGTGGCCCACGGCCCCTTTCTTGCATTTCTTATTCTAATTGGAATTGGACATGACTATAATGGAGTACTGGTTGCACGTTAATTGCTTTCACTTTAATAGCTTTCAATTGCTCTTGGTAAATAGGTGGATTTAACCAATTCAAGTGCTGCTGCCACGTTTTTATGTATTAGTTCCAAGGCCTTATTTTAATTCATTTCACATGGAAACATATGCCAATTTATAGCTGCTGCACGTCCTTGTTTTGTTAGTTTTAAAGGTCTTCTTTAATTGTATTTCAAGTGGAAAATTAAGCCAATCTAGGAGGAGTGTAACGTCTTTCATTTCAAGCTTTAAAGGCATTCATTTAAATTATTTTCTTCTAGTAGAATGGTTCATGGTTAATGGTAGACACATTTTAATTTTATTTCTTGTCTTAAAATATTTTATATCATATGTTGAAATGATTTTCTGTATTTTTGTTTGTTGTATTTTGCTGCTGTAATTTTAATTCTGTTTTCATATTTGAATTTTACTGTTTTCTGTATTTATTGTTTTACTGTATTTTTATTTTCTGTATTTTCGTTTTCTGTACTGTAGTTTTCTGTACTGCAGTTTTTCTGTTTCTGTATTTACTGTTTTGCTGTAATTATTTACTGTTGTAATTTATTTTCTGTTTCTACTGTTTTCTGTATTTATTATTTACTGTATTTTCGTTTTCTGTATTTAATTTTTTGGTCCAGATTTATTTTTACTGTTTTACGTTACTGTATTTTCATTTTCACTGTAGCAATTTCGTTTTTTTTTTTTATTTCGTTTTACTGTTTTAATTTTATTTCAACGCTTTTAAATTTCATCCGCAACCAAAACAATTTTCAAAACCCCCTCATTACGTGTTGACAAGAAACTCAATCATATTTGGTCCCTGAGAGACGACCTAGGAGTCAATTCCTAGCACTGTACTGCATTCTTAATTGCACATCAAATTTGATCGGCCGCGACAGCCGTATCAGTAAGGAAAGTAAGGATGGTACATCGAGAGTAGTTGAGCGAAAGATGGGAGCAAGCGTTATGGGAATACGGGATGTCTAATAAATGCAAGTGAAGAAGAGATGATGTTGTTCTTTCATAAGTTTGAGGTGTGATCATAAGGGGGAGTTTGATTGTTTTCCAAATCGTTTTGGGGGTTATGGCCTTAAAAAGAAGTGTTGTGTTTAAGAAGGAGAACAAATGGTTATGTATGAGAAGTGGATCAAGTTAAAAATGTGAAAACAAAGGGTTGTGAAGTCAGAAAGAGTTTAATGAGGATAAGTGGAGAAGATAAGACAAATCTTTATGGTGTAAGAGTTTTTGGTTGGTGTTCTAAAGCAGGTACTAGAATTTCCACATTAGAGTGGTGTAGTGTGTTATTAACCAGTGTTAATAGTTCATAATGGGATAATTCTTATTAAGTGTAAGATGTGCAAGAGGTAGGTGGTGGATTGGGTAGAACAACGATAGTTTGGACTCAGTTCAATCATAGGAAGAACTACAAGGTTGAAGAATATCATAAGAGAAGTAGAGGACGGGTTGGAACAGTCTGGTATAAGTATTAACAATCAGCAGTGAGTTCGGGTATGTTCATTTTTTAGGAGTAGAAAACAATGTTGAGGAAATGGAATGACAAGGTTATCATGGAAGAGAAAAAATATCAGGATTGGCAATGGCTTTGCAAAGTAGTAGAAGTCACCACGAATGCACAACCCGCCATAGCTCGACAATCATTCTAAGTCCGGACAGTTCATTCATAATAAGTGTCTTGCATAAAGTGTTTGATGATTGTCTAGTGATATGTTGGTTGTATGTAACATGTTTTAAATGATTTTATATATATATATATATATATATATATATATATATATATATATATATATATATATATATATATATATATATATATATATATATATATATCGTTCCTCAATTGTAAACTAGTTTACCCTTGCTTCTGTGTTGTATGTTGTGTGTTGTTTCTCTTTTGCGATGATCACTTAATGGTGTGAGCTTAGGGATTCACCTTTTCAATTGTTCCAGCTTGAGGTGAGGGAGTAACAGATGAGTTGTTAGATAGATCTATAGAAGTAGATCTCTTCTTTGAAGGAGGTTTGTTTACCTAGTCATTCTTTTAGTATCTATGTAACGTTTCATTTTGGTAGTTTTATACTATTAAAATGAGATGTTACATTATTTTAGTAATTTTAAGATAGGTTTGATATTTTATGACTTAATATTTATTTAATTAATATATTAATATCTTCTATATGTTTAATTTTGTAGTATCTTTTATTTAAAATTTGTTTAGTTTTGTAGTAATTTTTTTTATTTATTGTGTTTTTTAATTTTTTTAATTGTGGTTTATTTAATAATTTCATTTTTGTCAGAAATGGTAAGAACCCATGGTGCATCTAGTTATTGAAGAGAGTGTTCTTCACAAGGTGAAGCAAGGAGAAGACATATAGCTTTAGCTCGGAGAAGGCGTGGTGCTACTGATACTCATATATAGAGGATGCTAAAATTGAGGAGCACACATTTGAGATGCACGCATTTGAGGCACATGTTGAAGAGGAGGATCATTAGGATGTTCCTCAAATATATGAGGAAGTTGGTGATTTCCTGGAGGTCCACATGATTGTTTCTTACTTACGCACTATGTTCAACACGTTGCTTATGCAATTTGACAAGGACAGGTGAGTGGAAAACATAAATTATAATTATTATTGTTTTTCTGAATAAAAATTATATTAAATATTATTGTATAGGATCGAAGCAAGATTAAGTTTATCTCTCACGGGAAAAAATTAAATAAATTAGGTCCCTATCATCAGGGAATTCAACAAATTGTGTTGAATTAAACTTTGATGCCTCTCACGGACATTTCTTATGACTATGCCGATAAGGGTTTATTGCTCGGATTTGTTGAGAGATGACATTTCGAGCAAGCAATTTTCATCTCCCTATGGGTGAGATGTTCATGACTCTTGATGATGTGTCGACGTTGCTTCACCTCCCAATTCTAGGACAATTTTGTGATTTGGTGGAGTTGGAGTTTTAAGATGCTCGTTCAACCCTTATAGAGCTTCTTGGCGTCGATCGTGGGAGGGCTAGTGCGGAGATGGAAGAAGCACACGGTCCGAAAGTCAAGCTTAGTTGGCTCAAAGATGTTTATGTTGAGTGTTGTGAGGCGCTGCAGTAGGAGAGCGCTATCAGAACATATCTATTGCATCTACTTGTATTGCTTATGAAGAGGGTACAAGATTTATATGCTTGATAGTCAAATGATATGTACTTAATTAAAAACAACTATTAGTGTCTTTTTACATATCTTGACACATAATATAAATATCATGAGTCACCTAAGTCAATATAAGATGTAGTTATGCTCAGGAATTGTGCAAATGCTTGCATCCTACTAGTATAAATAGATGACCACGCTCGCGTCTCAGGATAATAGTGGGTTGAAGATATGATATCCACCATGGATAAAAGACAACCTTCTTGTAGGTGAATCTGTATTATAAATATTAGAATAGTTAAGTGAATCATAAGTAATTTTAAAATGAAACCGAAGAATAATAAAATTACCTGCATGAAATGACATCCATTAACGTGTCCTATACAAATTAAATGATGTTGTGTTATATCAGAAGATGATATGGTACGTAGTGGGAAGATAATGTCATTTTGATAATATGGCATACAAACTAAGATGACATTATATCGGTTAGCAATTGCATAGGCAATGTCTAGTATATTATCCACCTGTTCATGTTAGCTTGTAAGAAATAAAAGAAATTGTTACTAAAGATAAATAAAAGAAATAATAAACTACATAAAAAGGTAAACACGTTCCGCTGATTGGGACTAGACTAACAAAGACATCCTCAGTTCTTCTAGTCGATCATAGCCTTCTACTAGTGTTGCGTATTCATCACGACATTAACTGAGTTCTTTGTACATATCATTTCTGATAACGGGCCATGAATCTTCTCTGAGGCCCAACAACGCAGCAATGCATCTATACCCATAGTGACTATCAGCCACAACATCAACAACATCCACAATGAATGGGTGACAAATAGGATGAAACTGGTCTATCATGGGAACTCTCCTTCTTTGCATTGAATTTTCCTTTGATAAAGATTCATATGTTGAATGGAAGGTGTCAACATGCTCAAAATATGACGGCTCCTGCATTGTAGACCTATGTGTTCGTTGAAGTTTAGTTTTTTGTGCATCCTTTGTCTTCACTTTATGTAATGGAGGGACCATTAATGTCATTGCAGGACAAACAATGTCAAGTAACTTCTGCTTAATGGTGACTTTACCTCCAATATCAACCTCATTGAATCCTTCTTGAACCATATTAAGTTCATGTTGAATGGATAACTCGAGCTAGGTTTCATTTAATTCAACATTTGAGAAACTCAATCTCCTCCACTTTATATGAATTTCTCCCTAAGGGATCATCCCATAGTCATAGCATGCTAATTCACAAGCACACATGAGATTGAATGTTCGTCTCAATACGCATCCACACTTTGATGTATCTAATCCTATCTGTTGCACTCGTTCCAATTCCTCAGCAGTAAGATCCAATGCATATCGAGATACATGTCCAATAAGACTTTTCTATCTGATTCCTTTAAATGGTTCACTCGTGAGCAAGAGACTTTTTTCGAATGACACCTTAATTTTGTTGTGTTGCCGGATAACGACATTATGAATAACATCCCAACAAGAACAAAGATCTCCCATACTACTGACCAAAACTTTCTTTAGGCTCCAATGAGCAGACTCAATCCTGAAAGAAAAGCATCAACAATATCAAAAATTATTTATCAAACACAACTAAGTAAAATAACATTAAAACATACATATTTGTGGTTGTGTTCCCTAAATGCATACTATGTTCATCTAGGCCTTTACAAAGTATGTATTGCATGAAATAATCCAAGAATGATTCACATATTCAAAGAATAAAGGCCATGGACTGGAGGCATATTGAAGACGATTCACATAGTCACCAAACATGGTCTGATCATCGCAATCCATCATGTTTTCCCATGCCTCCATTAACACATCCCAAGCCTTAATAGAATCAACTAACATTTTGCATTTCGCTTGAACATTTTTAAGGATATGGAACCAACATAGTGTCTCATATGACTCAGGGAATACATTTGCAATGACATTCATCAAAGCCAAGTCTCGGTCACTCACAATGACTTTAGGTCCTCCCTTAAATGTCAAAAATAAACCTTTCAGCCTTTCCAATGCCCAAGTCAAATTATTTTGCCTTTCACTTGACAAAAATGCAAATGCGGCAGAGAATGTTAACCTTGTAGACGTCATACTGACAATCTCAAGCAACAGAAGTCTATATTTGTTTGTTTTATAGGTCGAATCCATCATGAATACAATATTAAATGTGTTTAACAATTTCACCGCGTCAGGATGTGTCTATAAGAGGGCGTTATCCACCTTTGATTCGTCGACACATCTGCTCCAATGAATATACTTATCAAGATCCAACATCATCATAAGTTGTTGTAGTTCAATTCTAGACTCTCTCAATGATTGTTTATACGCATGCCTTGCGTTGTAGATTTGTTTAATCGTTGTGACATTACAATCATTAGTTTCTTTCAAGGTTAATAAAATATTTGCAGGTGTAACTTTAGTCTTAGTCATATCAACCAGTAATGATTGTTCACTCGGATTTAACCTGCCAGCATAAGGCTGATTGACTAAAGTTTCAGCCAAATCATGGTTGTGATAACCACACATCACGAACTCAACAATTATTTCTCTCTATTAGAAATCTCCATATTCATTTTCTTTGCTCGAAATACCTAATTCTATTAACATTCAATTTTTTCCCAAATCTAAACCTTAATTGCAAAATTTCCACGTCACTATCCTCTTATTGGCTTACACGTGACAATAAATATCCCATGACAATGCCACAACAACAAAATATGCACAAGACAAGTTCACAAATAAGTCAATGTTATCTATTTAAACATCGTCAATACAATTGGACTTTATTGATGCATATTACACAAAGTGTGGACGAAGTTGACACATATTTAAAACTAGGGACCAAGTTGACACACAATAATGAAAGTAGAGACAAACAAAAAAATTAAACCTAATAATAAATAATGAATAAAGATATCAGTTATTTAATCCTGAATTCTTAGTTCTATTATTTCTCATTTAGTGGTGAGGTCAAAGCAAGTTAGCTAAATTGAGTTCAACACTAGTAGGTTTTGACCAATGTCGACCAGAGTCAATTGGGTCCAAGTCGAGCTATGTTGGTCATATGTTAAGTCGAGTCGAGTCAGTTCAAAAAAATAGTCAAGCTGAGTTAGCTTAGGCCAAAGGTCGAGTTGGGTCAACTTGTGCTCATGTGAACTAGGTCAACCGAAACTCATGTTGGTTAAGTCAACTTAAACCTAGATAGAGACAAGTGATTCGAACTCAAATAGAGAGTCGAGTTTATTTGATCCAAGCTAACTTTGAGTCGAATTAGCTTAAATTTAAGTCAGACTAAGTTGTCCCGAATCCAAGTTAAATTGAGTTTAATATAGGATGAGGTTAAGTCAGACCCAAACTAAACTCAGTCTAATCGGATTGAGTTAAATTACACTTTGGTAAGACTATATATCAAATTTAGAACTGAAACCATGTTAAACGAAGTAGAATTGATTTCATATATATATATATATATAAGTTCTATTACGCTAACTTGAATGGAAAAAATTTAAATCAAAGTTAAAATGAATATAAATTTTAGATTCTTGGATCTAAATTGGAGATAGCCTGAATTTTAAAAAATCGACTCCATAATCACCTCTAATAATCGGTAATGTTTGTATGGCAACAACAATAACACAAGGAATGTTCAGAACGTGTTTGTTGGCAGCAATACCATGTTAAAAGTTACACTCCTTTCTGATTCTCCGCGTACACTTCAATCTTCTGCTTTTTCTTTGGTCCCTCACATTTCTATTGGCACCGCCACGCCACCGCATAGCGTGGATAATTTGGATACGCGCATGCATCTTCATAATCGTTTCAATTGGAAATAAAAGGGAAAAAGAATAATTGTGTAGGTATGTATATTATAATTGGTAGCAAATTAAGGGTGGGTAGAGAAAAAGAAAGAAAAATAATAAAATGAAGGAAGGAAAGTAAGAATCTTTTTTAATGTTATGTTTGCTAGAGAGAGAAAAATAGTGGAAGAGAAGAAAAATAAAATAAGAGATAAATTAGTGAAACAGAATTATTTATAGCCTAATCTTTATTGATTAATATGACTTTTTTTTATATAATTAAGTTTTTATTGATTTAATTATGTGCATGAGTTTATTTAAAAGTGTAAAACAACTATACATTCGATAAAATATTAGATGATACATAAAGAAAACATATAAAGTATACTTGATGAACATAAAAAGTACAAATAGATTAGACGATATATATGTTAATATCACAGACGTAATTTTAAACAGTTAGTATGTTTAATCTTTGTCAACGTTGACTTGCAAATTCTAAAGTACATAGATTCCAACAAAGAGATTCAAATATCTAAGCATGTACATTCAAATTAATGTTGTCATTAGTGTGAAGGGCTTTTTAGATGAAAAATTATCCTACTCATTACATCTTGGTTGTTACATAAAAAATTACGTAAAAAACATAAAAGAACATTATATTTAGTGGAAATTATTTTGTAAAGGTTATAAAATTCTCCACAAATAAATATGATTTAGGATAATCTAGTAGATTTTATAAAGATAATAACAATGAGGTTTTAATGTTTTTTTTAAAAGAAGTTTATAACCTACACAAATTATAATATATTTTTACTCTTTCTTTCACTTTTTCTTCAACATTCCCTCCAAAAATTTTACTATTTCTTTTCTCCTAATTTCAGGTTTTTTTTTCTATAATGAAAACATAACAATCAGTCTCTTCTACTCCGCACATCATATGTGTTAGCTTCCTCCTTTATTCTTTATTGCGTTAAAATGCCAGCGAGGCTCGTCTAATGGCAGACAAGATTCGTCTAATGGAAATGTTAATGGTTAATTCTCTATCACAACAATTGTGTGTCTCCTCAGAATAACTTTATCCTCTATCCCTTTCTTTCTCACGCTCAACGAAACACCTAAACCCTAAGCTATCCTTTTTTACAATCCCATTGATATCTACATCAACGGTTCATCATTGTGTGCTCCTCCACTAACAAACCCTTGTGAACCAGGCCTTCGGCGATGAGAGTCGCCATGCCTAGTCCACCATTAGCGTTGACAGAACCGCCATGCATTAGTTCCTACCCATTCCTTCTTCGCAGTAGAAGCCACACACACCTCTTTGTTGTGTGTTACCTAGAATTGAAATTGTAGCACCCTTGCCCCCACTCGGATTTACTTATGCTCTTCTCCATTATTCGTCGCTAGATTTTGCTCTTCGCCACTACTCAACTCTTGCATCGAATTAGGAATTGCATTGCAATTGGTACTTGAACTTAACCTGATTGTGATATTTAAAAAATCACCAATGTTTCATTTTTGTTTTGGTAGAAGAGATGTATTTGGTTTGTTTTATTTTCCTTCATTCAACAACACAAACACAAGCACCAACCGTTCCCAATTCCCTTATATTGATCAACATGTGAGGTTGTAGATAAAGAATGGTAGCAGTGGAAAGCTAAAGTAGTAGCTTGAGTGTGTGAATATGGATGGAGAGTAAGGAGGCTGTTTGAAAATGCATATGGATAGATCACTTTAATGAAATAGAGAAGCATATAATTGGAACCCTACATACTAAAGAGATAATGATTGTGTTGTTTCTTTATTTCAAGCAACACTTGATGTTTTCACTAAGGAGCCTGCCAAAAACAACAAGTTGATTATGCATGAGCTCATTACTACAACACCCCATCTTGGTGCCAATATTATTGAAGCTTAGGTGAGTTACTTTTGGATATGACAAACATTTTTTTCTAAATCCATTGTCATTATTGTTATTAAAGCTCTTGAAAATGATTACCAGGAAGGTGTGGTTATTGAAATGACAGAAGTTGTTCTTGGGGCTTTAAAGGGGGAGCTCGCAACTACTACAGTCAATGGACCTATTAGACATGTTATCTTTATTTTATATTTATCTTTTATCTTTAGTTAGTTTGTTATTATTTCTTATTTGTATTTTGGGCTTAACCCGTATTTCTTATATTATAAATAGAGGACCCTATGTGTATATTCAACAAAAAGGGAAATTAATCTCATACATAGTTTTTACTATATTCAACATAGTATCTAGAGCCTAAGGTTCTTTTGAAGAAATAAAGTTTTGTTGCCTCTGCCACTACACTTGTCGCTGCCGGCGGCGACGCCATTGTCTACCGTCATCGTCTACTACAATCACTACTGGAATTTTATTTTGGACCGACGATCACATGGTTTTGATCGTCTTGGCCAAGCGACCACCATGCCATCAGCGACGCCTTCATCGGCCTACGCACTCTCAACGCCTCTTGAAGTTGTGGATTTCCTCCATTTTTCATTGTACATGGTGGCATGTCTAGTAGCAATTCAGAGTGATGAGGTCACTCGTTTTCCTCTTTTAGGAAAATTATTAATATTCTTCCTTTTTTCTATATGCACTATTTGGTGTTATTTCCATTGCTACTTTCCCTAGTCATTGTAACTTCATTTATTGAAGTGTCTACTACTAATTTGAGATATTGATTTTGGAAGATGGTACCTATTTTCTTCAATTATTGATAACTTTAGTTGTTATCTACTCAAATGGTCTAAACTAATTGCACATTAACATAATGTCAAAGTTTGATTTGATAAATCTGACTATAGTAATTGAATGGCAATACAGGGAATTACACCATTAGTTTTATTTTCAAATATGAAATTTTAATTTTTTTTTTGTGCTCTACTTTAGCGAGCACATAATAATATAATAAGTCATGAATTAATGTTGCTTTATGTACGGAATGAAAGGTTGACATCTATTTGTTTCTTTCTTGTCTATAGGTGTTGTTAAAATTAAAAACATTTGTTGATCTTGTAGAGAAATTGGTTTGGTTGGTTGTCCTACCCAATTTATAAGTTGGTAATGAAAATGAGTCCGAGTTTTCTTTGGTACATGAAGATCATCTGATGCTACCAACATTTAGGAAATTGATGATGTTTTTAAGGATGAAACTATATTTAGTCTATTATGGATTTTGAGTAATTATGAATTAAGTTGTAATTACATTTTAGTTTAAATTACTTTTATGTTACTATGAGATTTTGAGAATAAAATGTTTTAATGATATATATTTAAACATCTTGATAAAATAAGTTTGTTATGTCTTTTGTTTCCAATAAAGTATTTGAATCTTGTTATAAATAAATATGGTTGAACCCTGATGAGTCAATATTTTCTTCACTTTACTTAGTTTATTGTGCTAGAATTAATCGGGGAAATGTGTTTAAATGTTCGGTATTTTTCCGTTTTTTGCTAATTGTGCTTAATTACACCAAAAAATTCTAATTTGAATTAATTTGAATTATTTGAGTTAATTATTTGCATTAGTAATTGCAAGGAAAAATCTGGAAATAAATTTGGGACTTCAAGATAGATGTGACATAAATTTTGAAGAAGAATTTGCATGTGCCACATTATTATTTTTTTTTAAGCCAAACTCATGGCTACATGTCCAATTGATACGTAACTCATTTGATTATTTTGAAGGAAATTGTGCATCCACATACACATGGCTTTTTTTTTTCCTACGTGAAAAATTTATTGGAGATACTAGACAACACATGAAAATCATGGGACATAAGTGCAGCCACGGTTTTTCAACATCACTTGGAACATAGTAGCTGCCACACGGCCTTAAACACTCACAACACATTCACTGTGACACCAAACAAGGAAATTCTTTTATTAAAATAAAAAAAGAAGGTGCCACACACTTAAAGTTTCACGGCCATACCACTTTGGCTCATTGGAAAATTCAGCAAACATCAATTTGTTGAGTGGAGTGGCACGGCTGCAAAATTATTGATTTCAATTGGCTTCTTGGCCTTTGAAGAAAAAAACACAAGGGACCACCACTCATGGCAAAGTTCACGTCCATACATGTGTTGCATTTCATTCAATTACCACCAAGTGCAAGTTCACGGTTCTCTCAAAACAACTCTTTGCTCTCATAAAAAATTCAACAAATGAAGAAAAGAGGGGACCACATTAAAGCAACCAAAGCTCACGGCCATTCATCTTGGCAAAGCATTCAGCCTTAGTTGGAGTTGAAGAATGGAGCCACTTCACGGTTTTCATGTTTTGGCTGCAGCTCAAGCGAACAAAAGAAGATGGAAGATCACGCTCCAACAAGCACATCCAACAAGGAGAGGCAGAAGCTGGTCCAGTGGAGAAAACCTTCATAGTCCAGTAAAGAGTAGCCACCACCGAGAAGGGAGGAGCTGTACAAGCAGAAGAGAAGCTCACTGCCTGCACCAGCGGTCCAACAACACTCACGGGCTCTTCTTTCCCTTTGGAGGTGGGAGACCACACACAATGGGAAGGGATTCACGTTCAGTTTAGGTGCTGTCACAGCAGCAGACTTCCTCCTCCATGGTATCTTCATGCGTCCAGAACAGCAGCCACCAACGTTGGTTCCTATCTCAGATTTTCCAGTCCACCAAAGGTGGTATTTCCAGCAACGTCCTTCCATCCAGAAGCAGCTCACACTCCAGCAGCTTGGTAGCAATGAGAAACCAGCAGCCACCTTGGAGAGGAGATGAAGATCACGGTCCTGCAAGCTAGAGGCAGCATCTCACGACTGGAAGGAAATTACACGGAGACAAGAAGTCCCAACGTCCAAGCAGCCACCACATTGAAAGATGAGATGGAAGAAGAAGTGGTTCAAAGGCTGGAACGTTTTTCATGTGGAGGAGAAAGTTTTGTAACCATTGGTGATTCATCCGGTAATTGACCTTTGTTGGAGAAAAGATCACGTTGGTGAGGAGTGTGTCTCGGCTTGGGCAGAAGAGAGTAACCACCTTTTCACGGCTCTTCATGGCAGCAGCGTTCACACGTACAACACTTGGAAGAGAGCTCACGGGAATGGTGTGTTCTCTGAAACAAGCTGAAGAAGATGACACAATCTGGATGGAAGGCAAACCAAGAAAACCGTGAAAGCTGGAAGTTCACAGGTTGCTAATTGGAGATAAAACAAAACAAACAACTTGGTTGAAAAGAAGGGAGGAGACTATGTCACGGGAGTAACTTAATTGGGCTATAAATTGGAGCAGACAGAGAAGGAAACTCAGTAGATTTTAGAATAGATTTTAGGATTGCATTTAGTTTAGGAACTCACAGTCCTGGAAGAGGCTCTTGCCTCTTCCTTTTTCAATAGCTTTCTGAATTTCCATTTCAAACATTTAATTTCTGAAGGAGAAGTGTGTCACCTTTCCAATTTACGTTCTAGTTTTCTCCCCCCCTTCTGGGGGAGGTTTTGTGTTTGATTCAATTTCCAGTTTCCAGTTTCCAGAATTTCAGTTTTAAGAATTGAATGTTAATTGTAATTTCATGCTGCAATTTCCAATTGATGTTGTTGGATTTGATTTTTATTTACTCACTACATCCGTTTTCACGTTTAAGATTTTGAATGCAATTATTTTCAATTCATGAATTTCAGATTTGCAATTTTAATTCTGTCAAAATTTCATTTTTACCGTTTTCGAAATTTTACTGCTTAATCTTGTTTTTACAGTCAATTAATTTTACTGCTTTCCGTATTTTTCTGCACAACAAGCTTTCAACCCCCCCCCCCCCCCCCCCCACTTCGTGTTAAAATCTGAGACTGAACCACACAATTTGGTCCTTGAGAGACGACCTAGGAGTCACATCCTAGCACTGTACTGCATAAATTTTTGCAATCAAATTTGTATGACCGCGACAGTCGTATCAAACCCCTCTAGAAGTCCCTATTTATGCGGGTGTTTCCCAGTTAGATCCCTATCTTATCCGTTTTGCCAATTTAGTCCTAAAAAATGAAAATTTGAGTCAATTGGTCCCTTGCCGTTAAATTGGCTTAACAAAGTTAAGTTTTTTATGAGCTAGGACATTGACGTAGCCTATTTTTTAAATGTGGCATTCTCTATGTTATATACGTGGAATATATAATTAAAAAAAATCTGAAAATTGAAACCCAAATTAGGGCTCATAATCTTCAACCTTACCTTTCATCATCTTCAACCCTAACGTTCATCATGAAATTTGGTTTTCATGAAATTAAGCACCATAAGATTAGGGTTTAGTAAAATCAAATTAGGTTCGAGGTTGGAGTTAAAGGCATCTCCCGAAAACTGTTCACCACCGTCATTTTCTTGTGAAGCGATGTGAGGGATTTGGGGGTGTCGAGGTCGATTATTTGGGGTTTGGAGTCGAATTCGAAAAGGGGTAATTGAATTTGAGGGTGGAAGAGCTTAGTGAGGTCGTGATCGAAGGAGAGGCAAGAATCAAAGGAAGAAGATTGAGAAGGGCTTTGATTGGTTTGATTAAATTGGAAGGAAGGTTGTTTATTTTGGGGAGTGGCGAGTGGAGAGAGTTCACCTAAAAGATGCAACTTGATGCGATTCAAAGCTAAAATTTTAGTTGCATTGGCAATGGTTGGTCGAATTGGTCCGATGAAGTGGATTTGGTGTTCCTTACGATTAGAGATGGTGGCATTTCGTAGGTTCCATGGAGATTTGAAAGTCTCACGTTTTGTGTCCAGCGCGATTTAGGGTTCGTGGCTAATTTGGGGGTTTTCAGATTTGTGATTTTGTTTTCTCTTTACAGGTTTCAAATGGTTTAACGGAGAAGAAAATAGATGATGATGAGCTCGATTACGGCGCGAAGAGTTTGAGCGTTGGTTACGTTGGCCATGGTGGCGATTTGCCCTCGCGGTACTGGATGGAAGAATATGAATTAAAGAGAACATGGAGGAGTCACGATTTTGATTTTGTGGTTACTTGATTGCAGGTGGATGGTGCACGAGGATGATATGGTGGTTCTAAGGCGCGATATGGTTCTCTGATGATGGCTATTGTTGTGTAATGTGCAAGAATTACAGATGTTGGAATGAAAGCTATTACTGAATTAAGGATCTGAGTGATGGACAGGAAGAGGATTTTTGGGTGGTGCTTGACTATAATGGAAGATGACTTTTTTTTTAAATTTTTTAATCAAAATGTTAAAAAGTTTTTAAATTCCATGTAGAGCTCTGTGAATGACATGTTTAAAAAACTTGCATGTCAATCTCCTATTTCATCAAAAACTTAATCTCGTTAAGCCAATTTAACGGTAGAGGTCCAATTGATTCAAATTAACATTTTTTAGGACTATATTGGAGATTCTAATAAAACAGGAATCTAACCGAGAAAAATTTACGTAAATAGAGACTTTCAAAAGAGTTTAACCGATAACACAAAAATATAAGTTCATTAAATGATTACATAATGTAAAAATAACGCAAAAAAAATAAAATAATAATTTTACAGACTAAATAATACAAATTAAAGAAGTTAAAACTTATACTAATACATACATATGTGCACGCGCACACACTAATAATAATATAAGTAATAAAATAATTTCATTTATAGTATCTGACCAACCTTCACTAGTTTATTATAGTTATTGAAATAGTTTGTTGATTGGGAAACATTAAGAAAAAACAATTAATTATATTGCATAAATTAATAGTGTTAATTATTTTAGAACAAATTGTTAAAGCTAAAATTGTATATAATTTAAATAGGCACTAAAATTATTTCCCCTTCTCTATATGGCCTCTGAAAATCCACGTGCTTAAATTGGTATAGATTAAAATCGATGAAACAATTAAAATGGTTTCAAAATTAATTATTGTTGATTAATTACTTTACTTTTCTTTTCTTTTTGATTGAGATTATTACATAGATATTCAAATATCAGAGTTAGCAATCAACCTAGGAGTTGTTATTGAATTCATTTGTTATAATTTTTTTATTATATTTACTTTAACAATATTGATGAGTTTAAGACATATCTATAATTACTCTCAATTAATAGTATACAAATTTATATTAAATCAAACTCCGGATACCTATAATAACTTTTATAGGTATATATTTAAAAGTAATTTGATATAAAAATAATTTAAATATAAATAATAGTTAAAAGTAAAATTAAAATAAAAATATTAATAAAAATTAATAAATAAAAAAATTATACATCAATATAATAATATACTAATGAAAATTATTTTATAAAATACAAAACATAATTTATTTTATTTTATTTAATATTCTCGTATTTTCATTTTAATTATTTATTTTATTAAACTTTTATGATAAAAAAATTATATCAATATGTAATATTGCAATATATTTATAAAACGTTAATAATATAATTATAAAAGTTAGAAATTGAATAAGATTTGGATTGCGTTTGGTGAAGTTGAGTTTTTTCATCTTTGATGTAAACTCAATTTAACTCAATCTACAGTTAATCGGTTGGATTGGATTGAGTCAACTTGATTAAGATGTTGAAAATATAAAATAATTTTTTATTAAAAGTTATAATTTTAAGTATTAATTTAATTAAAAATTAACACAATCTCTATAAAAATTAATTCATTATTTCTAGTAAGTTGAGATAGTTCAAGTTAAATTATGTTTAATCCAATCATAACTAAAAGTCATTATGTCTAATTAGATCATTGACTAACCTAACCCAATAAATACTTCCAATAAAAGGTTACTGTATACAAACATAAATAGTAATAATACCCAATAAATACTTCCAATAAAAGTTACTGTATACAAACATAAATAATAATAATAATAAAATAATACAATTCTAGATATAATCAATCATATATTGCAACGTGATTGAGTATGTATAAAAAAGTTTATCAGTATTTAATGGGTTAAATATAATGAGTTATGCTGAATATATAATTGATTATATATGTGTATATTTATTTGTTAATTTGAGTGTGAAATTTTTTTTAGAGAAAAGTAATTACGTTGTTAGCCTAGTTAGTAAACTAGTTCTTATATTTTGGTTTACGAATTTTTTTATGTTTATATATAATATTTTTTTACTCGAGTTTCTATTTTTTTATAAAGTTAAATATGTTTTTGTCCATAAACTATAACACAATTTTTGTTTAAATTTCTCTTTGGTCTAATCAAGTTTCTATCCTTACAAAATACATAAAATTAGTTTTAAATATTTAATGAAGTTATCTTTTTTTTGATGTGGCAAATAGAGTAACATCTCACCCTTATCTCCTCTTCTTCTTCGTACAAGAGGAACCAAATCATTCTCATCTCCATAACAACATCATCTTTATCATTTCCTTAATCTAAGGAATTCATATTGCACCTACACCGGGGAATAACATTCATCCAATGAAGCTCCATCATCTTTCAAACCTCACTCGTACGATAAAAAAACACACTCTACTTTTTGATCTTCTTTTTTATCCCTCAATCATTCTCCTCCATTCATCAACACACATAACAAGGAGGAAAAAGTACATACAACAAACCATTGGACATTACCTTCCCTTCCATCCATCATTCTCCATCCTTTCACCATCACCACCTTCTCCTTAAATCTTAGTAATTCCATAACATATAACCTTCATCTTTAATTCACACACAAATAGAGAAGCACAATCATTCGGGAAACAAGAGAGAGCAAAGGTGGAGCAATAGACTCACAACTATGTAAACGTTGGTCACTAGTGATGTTTCCAGTTGTAGAGTGGTAGTGGACGTGGGTTGCAGAGGTTCAGTGTCATGTTCTGACGCGATGGTGCACTTTGGTGACGATGGCAACTCTTCCAACCAAAGGAGTTGTAGCAACAGTGGATCTAGTTAGGTTGCATTGTTGGCTAGAGTTAGGAATGAAGATTGTGATTTTTGGGATCTGAAATGACGATTTGGTTTCGCTGCTAATAATGTGATAACTCCATCCTTGGTGCTAAACACAAAAACAGTGAGTTCTTTGAATGGGTGTAGTGGCAGCGAAAGATAGATGCAGAGATTTATGGGTGAGGTGCTTAGGTGGAAGTGGTTCTAGCTCAGGCGGCCCTCCATCAAAGGAAGGAAGCTAGAGGGGATTTGGGGGAAGTACTGCTTGGTGACTTTCGTGCAAGAGAAGAGCTGGAAATGCATCAGCAATCAATTCTCTATATTTATCAAAAGTGCTTTCATACAATCTGATGGGTGCCTTTTATAATGTATTTAAGTTATCCCTGCTATAATTTAAGGTGTTGATAGCCAGCCACAGAGTAAGGATCGGCTGCCACATATGCAAGGATGAAACAGGTGCTGGCCACATTGATCACGTGCTATGAAATCTGGAATGAGAACGCCAGCGTTGAGCGGCTAGGGAGGAGCGCTCAGCGCCACCTGATTACCATTTCACAAGGTTCTTTTATCCTTCTTCATAGTAGGCATGGGTTTAGTTGAACCTTCTTGCTAGCTTCTAGCCCCCATTTGGAGTGTCCAAAGAAGTGTTGGCTTGCTTTAAAGGTCATTGTGAATCTTTCTTTGTTATTCTTCAAGTAAATGGTTCCTTGATTTGAGAGTAGCTTGGACCCGTCTATCATAATGGAGACTCTTCGACACCAATGGAGGCTCAACAAGGACTTTGGTGGCAGCTAGTGGCGCTCAGATCTCTCATGGTCGTCACGATTTGGATCTAAGAAGAAGAAGATGGAACCACACATGAAGAAGGAAGATGGATTGGTTTTTGACAATGCCTTTGATTATAAAGGGCTAACAATGTGCCACGCCCAAAAAAACAAACATTGTTGACTATGAACGACTAAATCTAGGACTTTCTAAAAGGAGAGGGATGCAAATGGATCAAAGTTTCATAGAGGGAGGAAAACCAAAATCACATGATAGTTTAGGAAACGAAAAGATATTTAACACTTTTTTAAAATATAGTAAATATGGTCCCTTATGTTAAATCAACCTTAACAATTAAGAGTGGAAAAATGGGTATGACCTGACGGGCCAACCCATCAACCCGTAAAGATAAAGATGAGCCAGATTAAGATATTGAACCCATTAGACCATACCAACTTGATTTTTCTAGCCCGTTAGCTTGTTGGATCATAGACGAGTTGGTTGTGAGCTGGCCCGTGGCTCATTTTATTCACCTTCCCTCATTAATTGATGACCTCCATCTTTATTTCTTTTTCTTCTCCCACCATATACATCATGCATATAAAAGACATGTTCATCACCATCAATCTCTCTTTTCTCCATCTATTCTCTTCCCTTTTCCTCTCCACTTTCAATCATTACAACACTACATCTTCATCACCACAATCCAAAACCTATCAAGGCATACAAAGTGACCCAATTTTCAAAGAAAAAACCAAAATCAAAAGAGAACAAAGAAAAAGGGTTCAATGAAGGTTCGAGATCCACTTCTCTTCCCATCCCCACACTCTCAAGATCCTCCCTGCCACTTCCTTCACCACTTGCAACCTCCCCTCCTTCCTTTATGTCGAGTGCAAGAGACGTAATTCTGACAAGTTCTACTACTACATTGTTTGTGACGTTTGCGACTACCACCTCCACGTTGTCTATGCCAAAATCAAGATCAACGACCTCCTCACCAACGAATCAGGCCGCCACAAAAGCCCAACATGTTTGCTACTGCCACCTGCATTGCCTCCTAGGTGGTGATTAAGTTTATCAGAGAACTGGTTGAGGGATCATAGAAGATGTGATTTTTTTGGAGAAGATAGCCTCAAGAGAGTTACTCTCTCCACCACCACACATTGCTCCCTGCACCTCCCCATTCCTCTTTTACCCTTAAGTAACAACGGATATCGACATCCGTTCAAAGACAAACGGATGTTGATACACGTTCATGGATGTTTACATCCGTTTAAGAACTGAGAATCCATGCATGTTGACATCCATTCATCCAAGGAAAGGTTATTTTGAGGTGTTTTGCCTTCTTTTATGGGTGGTTAATGGTGGGGCCGTGATGGCCCACCATGTTGAGAGAAATGAGTGGAGCGTGATGCTGTCATGGAGTGAACCTCACTTCTCTCCTTTTTTTTTCATTTTTCCTTTAGAAAGAGAAATGTGTGTTGCTTTCATACTAATATTGCATTTTTTTGTGGGTCCCATGAGTGCTTTTGTTGAACAATGGGGAAAGAGAGTAGATGTACTCATGATGGGGTTTGGTTATCATTGGAGGTGTAAAAATGGGTTGTGAGTGTTTTGCCTAGCAAAAAGGTTAAGGAGTTTAAAAGGGAGAAGAGATGGTCTTGGGTTGGGTTTCATGCATGAAAAGAAAAGTTAGGGTGGTGTAGACGTGAGAGAGGCGATGGGAGGCAAAAAACGTTCAATAAAAAGAAAGAAAAGGTAGGAATGAGAGTTGGTTTCGGTTTAGAGTAGTGGTGAGAGGGGATATGGTTTTGTATAGGTATAGAGATGCTTCTAATACTAGTAGGGTTGAGTGTAATGCATGGGGTTACATGTGTTAGGTTACGGAAGGAGAATGAGAGTTATTGGGAATAATGAGTTATAAATTTGTGGAAAGAAAGGAGGGTTGTTTCTAGTATAAGGGTTGAGAGTTGGGTTGCGTATGTAGGGAGTGAATGATGCTTTTACCTTTCTTCTCGTTGTTATAGTTTAATTCCTTATCCTCTTGTGAGTGTGTTACATGCGCGTGTGTTTCCATTAAGTATAAGGGTAGACTTAGGGTTGTAGTTATAACTGGAGAAGAGTGAATGAAAGTGTGTGTGGTGTAACTATGAGTAGGCGTGTGACAGGAAGGGCACTATTAGAAAGAGAAAGAGAAGAAAACATGTTAATAAGTAACAAAAGAAAGAAATAAGGAATAGGGTTGGAGAGAATGAAGGAAAGAAGTGAAGAAAGGTGTGTGTTTGTAAGGTTAGAGAAAAGGAAGAAATAGGAAGGAGAAGGTAGTAGAGAGTATCGAGTTATGGTGATATGATTAGTAGGTGTTTTGGAGAAGGTCGCGGCAGTGGACGTTCATGTGGCTGCCGAAAGCTTGAGTGGAGTGGAACTTCCCTCTACGGTATGTGCAGCGGTGGATGTTTATGTGGCTGCCGAGAGCTTGGGGGGAGCAGACTCCCTTTTGTGGAATGTGCAAATGTAGGAGCGTGGGGGTGGGAATCTGAAAAGAGAGAAGGAGAGTTGAGAGTTGGGGCTGAGTGAAAAGTGAAAATGGGTAGGGTTTGAGTTTAAAGTAAATAAATAAGGTTAAAAGTAAAAAAAAAAGGTTATTTTTGTAATTAAAATATTTTTGCAGAAAGTTTGGGAGGTGGAGGGAGAAGGGGTGGTGGTGGAGGGAGCAACACCCTAGCCTCAATTGATGAATGTTTGGAGGATAAAAGAAAATGGAGATGAGAAGAAAAGGATGGAGGTGCATTAGCTGGATTTGGAAAAAGTGAAAAATAAGAGAAAAAAATGTAAAAGTGAAGCAGAAAAAACATGCTAGCCAATTAGCTCGTCAACCCTTCACAAGACATGACAAGTTGTATATTTTTATTCCTGTTGTGTAAATGGGTGGCCTCATCCCAGTCCATTTTCAATGGGCCAAAAAATAGGTCAAGCCAAAACGGGTTGAGCTAACTCGTTTACCTCTATTAATTATGCTAGATAATACAACATGTTAGTTTAAACCCTATACTCCATTTTCAACTCCTTCTTCGACGATACAATCGTATCACCTACCTTCTCCGATAACATCCTTCCCTACCACTACCCACCTTTGGATACAAAATTGTCTCATTCAAATCCAAGATCCTCCAAGAGTTGTGTCACCATTCACCATCGCAGTTCACGTGCATCCATCTCCTATCCTTCCATCATCTTCGCACATGATAAAAACCCAACCCTTCCACAACTCTCAAAACGATGGACTCTATAATAGCCACAATGACGTTAGACACCACTACATTCTCCTCCCATCTCAATGTACATCTAAGTCATTTTTAATGCCATAAACCCTCCAATGACGTTAAACACCACTACATTCTCCTTCCAGGTTTCACGCATAATATATCTCAAAATAATCCAATAAAAGTATATGGAAATCTTAGGTCTATAGAGGCATTATCACCCCCATTTTTTCTCTCTATATATAATTTAGTATATAAGTAAAAATTCCTTTTTATTCTAGTATATTTTATGTATTTGGCACTTTAAAAAATTTTACACATCTATCTTACTTTCAAAATATTTTCTAAAAATTCGTTATTTATAGAAAGTTTGATAATTCTTTCTCTTAGTGACTTATAAGATGATGATAAAGAAATCTTAAAAATAATGTTGACTAGTGTTGATGATGAATGTTGACCATGAAGATAAGTAATGAGATATAAAATAAAGAAGTTAACGAAAAAAAGAAAAAATTGATTTAATCATCTTCTAATATTATTAATGTTAATTTTAAATAAATATAAAAGTATAAGTGAATTATACATCTATAAAAAAAATAAAAAATATATTATTAATTAGGCTTAAACCCTTACTTCGTCCCCATGTTAAGAGGTGAATTTATGTTTAGTATCCGGTTTTAAAAATGAAGACATTGGATCCCCATGTTATGAAAATTATATGACTTCAATCATATCCCTTTAACAGCCTTAAAATTGAAAAGTTGAACTGACTGTGAATGTGAGGTGTGCAAGAAATGTGATCGTGGCAATGAGTTGGGCTAGATTAGTTGATGTAGCAACCAAAAGAATACATTACGTGTTTTTAAATTGGGGAAATTAAATACCCTTCATCGGAAATCTTCATCAGCTTGGCCGGTTGCCACACAGTTCCTTGCAAGCCCTCTCTCACAAGCATGACCCTCTCATCTTGCTACAGTTGGGGCACGCGCTTCCAATTTCAATCCTTCGTCGCCCCTGCAATACTAGAAACACCCTCACCACCGTCACCAATCTATCCGCAAATCGAAATCGACATCTCCCCACCGCAACAGTGCACTAGACCGCCGCAGGGGACCCCTCTGCCCTCACTATCAAAGCAGAAGCATCTCCATCCGCATGCCCAGCCGCACGCCTAGTCGCCTCTCTTCAAGTCACACAACGCCGCCTTCTTTTCCGTAACGGAAGCCACCAAAAGCGCCGCCTTTCACGCTCTGCATTGCGTGAAGCGGTAGCGCGCGTTGCTCCTACTCGTCGGGTCACTCCTCTACCTCTACTTCCTTGACCTCCTTTCCGCAATCGTCTTCTCCGTCGTGCTTGTGTTCTCTCTCAACCTCGCGTTCCCGTTGTTGCTCCGCTCTATTCGGCTCAAGTCGCCGTCTGTGGTGGTTGCATGTCCCGCGCCGCAGCTGCCGGTGTTTTGGACGATTGGGTCGCAACCCAAGTCGGAGAAGCGCATGGCGTTAGGGTGCTGGAAATAAAATCATTAGGTTTTCAAATGGGGAAACCCTTTTTCATTTCTTCCCCTGTCTCCCTATGGCCTTCACTCCCACATTGGGGTTCCCTATTTTCTTTTTCTTTTTTGTTTTCCTTTTCGGTTTTCGAGAGATTGAAATGGTGGTGGCTTAGCACTGCTCTGTCCGGTGTCAGACAACACGAGGTTGTCGTTCTTGAGGAGGGAGAGCGAGGAGCGTTTCCCATCCATCGAAACTCGCGGTTGGCCATCCACACCACTATGCTTCTCCGCCTGCGAGAACCACATGCCAAAGCAGTACACGCTCTTGAACCCCGTCGTGAACGTCTCCTTCGGCGACGAAACTATCACGTCTTCGTGAGGTCTCTCCACGGAGAGAGCCGCCAAAGAGTGGAAGGACAAGACACATGTGGGTGATTATGACCTTCCTTGGCTGCCACGGTTAGATGATTCTAGGCAACTAAATGTCACGTCTACATTTCTTGCACACCTCACATTCACAGTCAATTCAACGTTTTCAATTTTAACGCCGTTAAAGAGATATGACTGAAGTCATACAATTTTCATAAGATGAAGACTCAATATCTTCATTTTTAAAACCCAAAAATTTATCTCTTAACATGGAGACGAAGTAAAGGTTTAAGCCTATTAATTAAACCTATTATTTTCTTTCCTTTTACACGAAGAAAAGAAACTGAGAAAAGAAAATTTTAAAATGCTAGATTAGTAAGGTATTTGATGGAGAAAAGCGTAGGTATGACGGCGGGAAGGTGGGAATGAGAATGACACGCGTCCTATGGGTATGGGCATAGGATTTGGCGAAAAGAATGTTAGTCTGAACACAACTCTATGTGAGACCCACTCACTTTCTTTTTTGGGTGAATTATCGGCAGACAGGAACACGTAATCTCGAGACAGAGGGAAAGGACACAACTTTCCATCAACGTTCCAATATCTCAAATGTCAAACTCAAAGCTGTAAAGTGCCAAGAGGAACCAATTTCCCTAACTACCCCTCCTCATTTTATTTTTATTTTTCCCTTTTCTCTCACCAAATATTCTTTCTCTTTTCTTATTAGAATTAATTACGTCTGAAACTTCTTCTGTCGAGTAATTAAGGAAGACATATGAATGGGGGAGTAAGGAACCCAAACCCAAAGTTTTTCGAAAATAAATCAGAATTAAAAGAAAAATACTAAAGAATTTGTTTTTAAAAAAATTAATGGCTTATATATTTTTAATTTTTATTTTAAATTTTTTGACATATATTTTAATCTTTAAATTTAAAAAATATCAATTTCTTTTACATATTAAAAATAGTCATATTAACTTAAAAATATCAATTTCTTTTACATATTAAAATAGTGTTTTATATTGATATTTAATATCAAATGGTATAAATAGATTAAATATTAAAATATTATTTAACAGCAATTGAGTTAGAAATAGTATATTTTTGTACTATTGAAAATCAAACTATATCAAACTTTAAATTATAATTTTACGTTAAATTTTAGTAATTAAAAATATATTTAACTTTAAATTAACTTATTATATATTAAAAAAACTTAACATTATATTATTTATATTTATAAATGATAATATAAGTATACACATAGAAAGTTAGAATTAATTACATCATAATTTTTTGTCAATTAATTAAGGAAGAGATGAATGAAAGTATTGAAAGTGTGTTTGGATATGTATTGACCTTCCTCCATATTAAGGTCAATGCCTTCTAAACTTGGACACACATATCATTAACATTTACATGAAGACTAGTAAGTAACATTTCAGTCAAGGGATCCTATTCATACTCTCTATTAGCCATAACATCTTTGAAAATTGTGGTCATTTGGTGAGCAAATGCAAGTCCTTTATACCTAAATTTTCAATATTGAGGATTTTCATGTTTGTTTACAATTCAAAATCATTATTATGATAACAACACTAAGCATAAATGTAATATGAGCTAAAATGCATACTTATTTAACACATACCAATATTTTTCTCTCCCACCAATCATCTACTGCGTCACTTGTATTCTTCATATTGTCCCTTCACATGCTTGTTTCTTTACCAAGGCCAAGGCGTTCCCCATTTTTTCACTTGCTCTATGCATGATATGATAAAACTCTCACTTGCTCTATGATCTCAAACTCCCTTTTCCATTTTTGTATTCATGATTCTAAACATGAACATATTTCTAATCATATTAGCAAGCACATACTTTGAATAACAAATAAAAAAACAAATTAAGAACAAATATATCTATTATTAAATTAAGTATTAATTATCCAATAAAAAAAGAATTAAATAAGTAAAGAAAACTTGCAACTTACTTTGAAAATTAAAAAGATCAAGTGAGAACAAAAATAAGAAGAGTAACAAATATATAATAAATTGTGTAAACTCTCTTCAAGAGTAGAATTTGTCAATAGGAATGTATTAATGAAATATTAACAACTTTCAACCATCAAAACCCTCCATAATGCTAATAATAACTTTAACTTTTCTAAAATTTGTCAATATCAAAAGAATGTGAAGAAACTATATTTGTAAGCGACCAAAAAACCAAAATTAAAAGATAGGTAATTTTATAAATGTGGTCATTTAACAATTTTTACTTGATAAATGTATCTTATATAACATTTTTTTTAGGATATCACGTGTAATTAATAAATTTAAAAAAAGACTTTTAATACCATTACAAAATAGTAAAAAATTAAAAGTTTTATTTCATTATTTTGGAAATAATTAAAATCATGCAAAAATAATAAACAATCTAATTACATCTTATAATAATATTAAAAAAAATTCAAATTAAACTATATTATTGTTTCAAATATTTTTCAAAAATCTATCATAAGACTTCCCTACGTGTCTCCTTGCTCTAAATAACACCATGATAATTGGTAACATCATCATCTGCTCTCATATAACAACATGAGTTATATTATCATCACACAAACATAAACAAACAAGGGTGAGTTAACTAGAAAATAATATAAGATAATACACAATAACCATACTCACCCACAATATTTAAATAATCCATTACAATCCATGAAATCACATCACATTCATGAAACACAACGGCGCATCATCACCAAGTGATATTAAACAATATCACATGGAACCACATCATCTCCAAGTAATATCTAACAATATGTCATTCTCCCATAACCTACCATTACACACAACTTACTTACTAAAGCAACCTTTTCCAAGTCATCCTACTTCCAAAGCATCCCTGCTAGAACATGTTTCCTCTACTTCCTAAATGTATTATGAGTAAAAACTCAACCTACTTACCAAAGACTCACCAACATAGCACTATACTCAACTCAAGCCAAAGTTTTACAAACAAAATGACTCTTCCTTTTTTCGGACTTACCAAAATCTCAAACAAAAAAAAAATACCCAAACCTCCTTTTTCCTCAACTTACGAAAGCCTTAAACAAAAATGAACAAAACCTGACTTTATAAATTATGGAAAGAAAACATAACAATCAAACTCGTCCCTCAACACCAATTGAGACGATGAGACAAAACACATCAAACGAGAATCAACAAAATAGCTTGGTAACATATGCAAAGAGCTCAGCCACAACAAAAACTAAGCATGACAACACACTCAATCAACACAACAATAGTCTAGAAATACACTGAATTAAACAACAACAACAACTTAATTTAAAACAATAACAACATGCTAATTTGGAAACAACACAGTGAATTAAGAGAATCACCAACATGAGACAAGAACATGCACCGTATAGTCATGGATAATTGTTAATTGCATAAAAGAAGAACAATGGCAACATGGAATGGAAGTAACACCACGAAAACCACTACACGTTTACCCAATGCAGCGGAACAACACTCAAAAAAAGATTAACAATGGACAACACTTAGTAATAAAACATCCAAAATCAAGTATTCTCAAATAAAATACTAGACAGCAGAGGGGTTACAAGAAATCTGATGTGCACAACAGTTTTCAGCAAGCAACTAAGTCGTGGAAAATAAGAACCTAGTGGCGTGAAAATAAGCAATATGAACCAAGAAGGCACTGAAAAATGTGATACTATATGCACAACAAAATAATGGCAGCATGGAAATGTCAATGCACTGCGAGATAAATATAGAGTAATAATGATTGAAAGAGATAAACAAAATATGCATCGCTATATAAAACATAGGATGAGTGTCATATTAAATTAAAGGAAGCCAAAAGGATTTGAACCGCATGGCCAGAACTAGTTTAAAATAAATTAATGGCTACACCAGTTTAAAGGAAAGTAATGACTGCACCAAATGACCCCAAAAAAAAGTTTAAAGAAAAACAATGACTGCACTGCCAATTCAAATAAATAATATAATAATTTAAAAGAAGAAGACTACACACCTCAAATATAAAAATTCTGAATGGTATAATGATTAGAAAAACTTACAAGTATATGATATTAATTGGAAAAAGTAAAGAACTAGATCACATATAAGAAAATATAATGAATGACATAAAAATCACACGCACCACATTTTAATAAAATGTAGCATGGTAAGGATGAAAAGAAAACAACATGACCAATGAATGTGCATTAATATTCAATCATTGGAAAAAAAACGTATCACACTACCTCGACGACCACAAAATCAGTCCAAAAAAAATTATGGCTTGGCATTCAACCAAAATAATGTGCTCCTTAATTATAAGAACCGCTGGCAACATTCATGTAAATAAAATTATGCATGCAATGTCACATAAAACATCCAAAAAGGATAGCTCCCTTACCTAGGTTTCCAACTAAGCCTTTTCTCCTTTCTATTGTGTTTGAGCTTTTCTATACCTTCATTCAATCAAACTCTCACTCTCACACTCACCGTGTCTTCAAAATTTCTGGTTGATTTTGCTGATAAGTATGGTTTTTATCTTAACATAATATAAATATGAGGCATACCTAACTCTATTGAGTTTATTTTTTAAAACCTTTGTAAAACTCATTATTCTCATAATATATTAAAAATAAAATTATTGATCCTGATTGATCTCCAATTAAAATATTCTATTTTAATTTTTTTTAAACTACCTTATTTTTGTAAGTTTGTTTGGTCCTCATATTCACTTTGATTTGGACTTTGGGTTTTCACTCTCCCAATAACCTTAATTAATTTTTAATTTCTTGTGCATGTGTCTAAATACAATGAATCTATTTTCATCCTTAAATATACTAGGTAAAACAACAAAAGTAATATATATATATATATATATATAAAGACAAAATATTTCAAAAAATAACATATACAAATAAAATATTTTATTTTCACTCATTTAAGTCTCTTTTTTTTCAAATGAAAAAGAGTACAAATAAGGAAGAATAAAATACACATTAGTGAAGAGATAATAGATATAGAAATAAAAATAAAGGAAAATATTTTATAATGACTTTTCACATTTTTTCACTAAACATTTTATCTTAATTTTATCTTTAGTCACTGTCTCCTTGACTTGTTAAGTTTTTTTTGGCTTAATATTCCTGATGGTCCCTATTTTCGTCAAGTGTGTTCGATTTGTTCCCAGTTTTTTTTTTCTATTCAATGTTGTCCTAAAGAATTTAATTTTTGTTCAATTTAGTCCTTTTTGCAAACGGTGTTTAAATTGTTAACGACCAACTGTCCAACCGTGCAATAAATGACACATCACCCTTGACACGTCATCATCATCTCATACCTTTAGAAACCCTAATTTTCCCCTAACCTTAACCGCTGCCGCCACGCTCCCGGTCAGTCACCATCTTCGCACCTCCATCATCAAATATTTCGAAACCCTAACCAGATGGTCGCGCTGCCACCACCGTTGTTCATCTTCTCCATCCAGCAACCACCCAGAAACACCACCATGACCATCTTCCCCTTCCTCCACCGTGAATCGCCATCAACATCTTCTCGCGACAACCATGACCACCGCAACGAGACAGTGAGCCATGCGCGAGCTCATCTTCTCCGTTAAGTCTTCAACTTGCAAAGGAAAATACAAAGAACGAAAAAGCCAATTGAAGCAGAATCGCTGCCGCAAAAGCACCATTCTCCATCAATCTTCATCTTCTCCAACCATCGCGAAGCTACTCTTCAAACCTGCAAGTGGAAAGAAACCAAAGAAACCAAATCGCAAACAAGCAACCACGAGCCAGATTCGCATCGTTACGCTCCTGCATTTCGAAGCTTATTCAATTTTCCTCTCGCGGTGACGTAGGCGTAAGGAAGCATTTCCCCCTTATATTCAAAAACCCTAATTTTTTGGGTGGTGCGTCATGTTTCAGTCAAAGCAGGTCATCACTGATATGCACAGCTAGACAGTTGGCCCTTTACAATTTAAACGCCGTCTGCAAAAAGGACTAAATTGAATAAAAATTACATTCTTTAGAACAACATTGAACAGGAAAACAAAACTGGGACCAAATCGAACACACTTAACGAAAATAGGGACCATCAGGGATATTAAGCCTTTTTTTTTTCTTTTTCTTTTTAACTTTTAAAACAAAATCATGATATTCAAAATCAAAACAAACGATATTATCAATTAAAAAAAAACTAACAACGTGAACAAATTTGAATCTCAAACGAAAATATGCCTATACACACTATATATATATATATATATATATATATATATATATATATATATATATATATATATATATATATATATATATATATATATATATATATATATATATATATATATATATTATTGTTGTTGTTGTTTTACCTAGTATATTTAAGGATGAAAATAGAAAGTGTAAATTTGTTAAGAAAATGGTAAAGAGAAAAGTAAAATTAGATAAATGAGAAGATCAAATAAATAATAAAAAAAACATAGAAAACAAATTAGCAACAAAATAGAATACAAATATTCAGTTACGTATTTTGAAATATTTTAAAATATGTAACATGATTGTTGTAACATATATAAATCAAAAGCATCAAAGTAAATATGATTTATTTATTTTAAAATAAATATTAATAATAAAAGTTATAATTTCACTTTTTAGAAAAATAAAAGTATATAAAAACTAAAACCTAAATTTTCTTAGGATTAAAAAGGATGATTTCAAATTTTATAGAATAAAGAATAAATAAACGATATATGAAAAAAATGTAAAAAAATCAGGTTTTTTTTAATAGAGAGAGAGAGAGAGAACTTTAAATTAGATGCATTAATAATCAATTAAAACTCTATGGTTACTTCCAAGATTCCAATTACATGGGAAGCAAAGGAAACCCTATCCCATAATAAAAACTTTCCCATTTCTACATGTTGTTGTGTCGTTATACGATCATAAAGTACAACACGCTTGTAAATAATAAAACGTGAGAAGATTATCCACTCACACAAACAAAATCAAGCATCTAATGTCAATTCAAAACGACCATTTTGCTAAAAATATGATATCAGTATTGAGTATAGGATTAAAACACAATAGGTATGGGGTTATTCAGAAGATAACGACACAAAAAAACCTCGGTTAATTATTAGACACGACATAATTAATGATGTTTTAGTGTGAGTCATTAAATTAGTTTAATCCGTGAGGACAATGTGATGAAATTTCTTCTTCAATTACGTGAATAATTGTTCACACTGAAAGAGTCCACTTAACTATATCTATCGAATTATATCCAAAAATTGAGAGAGCGCGTTGCATGTCTTTTTTCAATTTTATTTTTGGTTCTTTTCTTTTTAACTCATTGATCATGAACTTTTATCTCCATGCGTGTATATCTCCACACTTTATTATTTGATTTTATGTTTTTGGGGTACATGATAAAGGACAGGTGATTCTGCTGTGAAGAAAGTGTTTGCCCCGTTAATAATACGATAACTTCTTCATAAAAAAACATATGTGTCTCAATGTTTTGACTACAAAAGTTAGATTGATGTTACAAATGAATAAAATGGTAAAATACTTCTTATAATTGTATGTTACTGAAAAATAGTTTCTTAAAATTGTAGATTATTAATATTTTTTATTAATATTGTAATACTTAAATTAAATCCTGAAATTACACTATATAAGAAAAAATAAATTTATCTTCTAAATATTAACCGATTTGAATACAATGTAAAAACTTTTTCCTTTCAAAAGTCGTAAAATTATTTTATTAAATAAATATTTGAGTTAACATTTTAAAAATATCGACATCAACTAAAATAAATATTAAAAATAAATAAGATTAGTATTGCTTTTTAGACGTTAATTTTATTTATTTTTTAATATTTATATTTATTTAAGTTAATATAATTCTAAAAAAATTAAATAAATAAAATATTAAGACTAAATATAAAAAAAAACTAAAATTAAGAAAATTAGTATCAGGTAACAACTAACTTTATTTATTTTAATTATTTTACTGGTTTAAATTAACGTAAGTTCAAGTTAACGCTAAAAAAAAGTTAGCATGACATAAACTAAGTTTATTTATTTTTAATATTTATAAAGTTATCGTTTTTCATATTAAATATGAATCATATATATATTTTTTTAATTTAAAGAGATATATTTAAAGATGATGAATCTTCTCATTTTTAATTTTCTTCTCACATTTTCTATATAAATTTCATCACATTAATCTTCTTCATTTATATTCATAAATTTCGTCACACTCACATATTTTATTCACACTCATCTCCTTAATCCATATTAATCTCATTACCCACATTCATATTTTTTATTCACACATCGATTTAGGTATTAAAACTTATATAATTCGTTTAATGACATAGTAGTAGAGCTTGATTGTTAAGGCTACACATGTCACTTTGATAATCATTTGCTAAACAATTCAAACTAAAATTCTTGTCCTAACTTGTAGAGTAGGACGAGTTATGATCCAACCTTGTGAGGACAGGGGATATCAGTCCTTGAAGAGTGCAAAGTGACCTCGAGGAGTGGAGCTGGATAACTACTTTCTTTTAATTTTTTTGCACGATTTATATCTTGTTTGTTCCAATTCCATTGGTTAAATTGCATTTGGATAACTCTGTTCTTGTTCCTTTAATTTCCACTTTGCTTTGCTTTCCAGCTTGTTTGATATTGTGCTTAGGAGTAGTTCTTGATTTAGATTTCGAATGCATTGAGTTGATTGAACTATGCATATAATTGTTTCCTTCTTGGGAATTACATGACCCGAAAGTCGGCATGCCTTAATCAAGATGTCTTCTTGAAGTGGAGATGGATGAATTCAAAGCATTCAGATTGCTAAATCAAATTTTACTCGTTGTTTGATATTGGACTTATGAGTAGTTTGATTCATTCATCATTTAAATATGTTTCTGAGTGTTTTCTTTACATTCCATTTTATCTTTAAGTCTTAGGTTATCTTCATACATGCTCTTAGTTATCCAAGTTGGAGTTTTACGAACCATTCAGTCTTTTTGAAAGAAGAATAACATTGCTAGGTTCAATGTCCCTTGCATCTTCAATTTCATTTATAATCAATTTCCAAACTTAAGCATAAGCATCATTTCTAGTTAGCTATCTAGGTTCTTTCTCTTGTTTTCTTTGCATTAACCACTGATAAACACAAATTCTAGATTAGCCTAAGCATGATTTTGATTTCTAAGCATTCTTTTTGTGATTAACCATCGTCCTTCATTTAATTTCATGATTCTAGATTTCTTAAAACTGTTGCATCTTGATTTTATTAACTTTGGTATTATGCATTGCATAAACTCATGTCAAGTTCACATATCTAGATCTGGCTTTGTGAATCTCAAAAGATTAGGTCTTACATTCACATTCACTACCCTTTTATTAAATGTTGTATGTAGGAAAAAATTGAAGCATTTGAATCTACAATAACATCATCCTCTAAACACAAAAAGAAATATCAAGTTCAAATTCATTGGCTCTTGCTTTAGGAAAACAAAAGCATTGTGGACACATTCATGGTCTAGGTTTGGGTCCTTACCCATCTAAAATCTTTGGAATCAATGATCCTTACCATAGTGGATCATCTTCATCTTCTCCTTCTTATTTAGAATTACAAACTCATGTTTATACATATTTTACCACTATTTACTTATTTTTTTGCTTTTATAATAACTTGGCTAAAAATGTTCTTACTTTTCAAATTATTTTTTCCATCTCAGGTATCTTGATTGACATCATAAGTCAATAAAATGAAGACAATGATGACCTTTATGTTGCAAAATTAACATGGTCAATTGTCTTCACATTTTAACATTTTTCAACCATCATTGTAATAATTTTAAAATTTGTCTAATAATTTATTTTTAGTATATTATCAACTAACTATTATTTTATATTATAGGCATTTGATCAAGGAAGCCTACCAAATGATGAAGAAAACAAAGAACAAGAAGATTAATTATTGTTATTCATACATGGTTATTTTTAATTTTTAGGACTAAACATATTTATTTCTTAAGTTCACTAACTATTTGTATTTTTAATGTTCACAATTGTTTTATATAATAATAATAATTACTTTTAGTTTCATGTTATGATTTATTATTAAACATATTTCATGTTAATCAAATTCACCAAATCATTTGAATTATAAAAAAAATTTATTTGCATTACTAACGATTTTTGAAACCCTAAGTAAGTAAACTTAGAAATTCCTAGCAGTACGCAAGTCCCGATGGTTTTCAGTAACCCCAGCTAATATTGATGGTTTCCAGGAACCCCTGCAAGTAGCAGCGGTTTTGAACAAAATTATTGGAAATTATTGGTTGATGGTGATTTTTTCAACGGTTTTGCCAACTGCAGGAATTGTATTTCCTAGGAGTTAAAACTGTCGGTAATGCAAAAATAAACTCGTGGTAAAATCACATACTTTTACGGTGTCTCCTTCATCTACATGTATTGTTTTTTATCTCTTTCATCTGTATTCTTCTCCTCATCACTTTCATTCATATTTGTCACCTCTTCTTCATTTACATTTATCTCCTTAATCCATTATAAATATTTATTTATTTATTTGTTTATATTATTTGAACATAAAGGTATTATTTTTTTAATTTACTATCATTAAGGTTGGTCAAGTCAACCTTAAATTACTTTAATTAAAAAATTAATTTAAAAATAATGGTGACTTAATGATGGCTTAGTCACCTAGTTAGAGTCAATTTTCAAAAACTAGTGCCAACGAATTAGCATAATTGATTTTAGTGTCACATACACATGCATGAAAAATTGGAACTAATAGTTATTTAACATCAACTTTTTCTTAATTGATGCTAAATAAACTTTTTCTCACTAAAAAGTGTTAGATATATTATCTTTATCGTATATTTATCTTTATCTTTTGTTTGTTTGTTATTATTTCTTATTTGTATTTTGAACTTAACACATATCTCTTCTGTTATAAATAGATAATCCTATGTGCATATTCAACAAAAGGGAGATTAATTCTATACATAGTTTTCACTATATTCAGCATGGTATCTAGAGCCTAATGTTCTTTTGAAAAAAAAATTATGTTGCCTTTGCCACTACATCTACCGTTGTTGTCTACCGCTGTCACTACAGAAGTTCCAGTTTCGACCGACGATCACACGGTTTTAATCGTCTTGTCCAAGCGACCATCGTGTCGTCAATGACGCTTTCGTCAAAGCTCCTCCGTACTCTCAGCACCTTCTTGTGTGATGACACGTCTTGTAGCGATTTAGAGCGTCGATGTCGCTCTTTTTTCCCTTTTCGGGTTTTTCGTGTGTGGTCGCACATAGGCTGCTCTGTTTCCTTTTTAAGTGCCTTGATTAGAGAATCTTGGATTTTTAAGATTCCATATTTAGACTAAAGAATGATTCCATATTTTTGTGGTTTTAAAACGATTAAAGTAAAGATAATGCAAGAATGATAAAAGTTGATCTTTGATAACTTAAACGCTAGAAATGCGAGTGATTAGAAATGGTATGAAATGGTATTATTGGGGATATGATCTCATCTACTTCACTTTTGTGCAAACAATTCACTTTCTTTCCATTAATTAACCAAAGTCAATCAACTAAATTACTCCAACCCAATCCCTTGGTAGAAAGAGCCTAGACTTACTTCTTAAACTCTAATTCCTTAGAAACTTTAACAAGTTCATCCGCTTTAAGAGTTGAGATTTAAGACAACCAAAGGTCCAAGTTCTATCCCTAGATACAATTTCCCTTAGGTATTTAATCCAATTCCAGATTTACACAACATTTCCCAATATCAAGCAAACCCTAGAATCATGCAATGGTGGAACACAACATCACAAGCTTTAAGAGAAGGAATTAAACACTAGAAATCAATGGAATAGACATATAATCAATCAATTCAACTGTAATTAGCACAAAAGATCCGTGATTACATCAATCCCCAACAATAATGAAACTAGCTCTCCATTGTCATGGATAGCTTGATCTTACAAATTGATGAAATGGAAGAAGTGAGAAGACCCAAGGTGGAAGGAGAAGTGTTTCCACAGCTCCAAGATCGCCTCCAGCTACTCTAAGGTGTACAAATCACGTCTGGGCTGCCAAAGATACCAACCCCTTCGCGTTCCAGAACTAAATAAGCTGTTTCTGCCACATCAGCAAAAGTGGCGCCCGGCGGCCCGACAGACAGGCGCCAGGCGCGCTCTCGGTCAGCATTGTCACGCCCGGCGCCGCCTAGGTCAGTAGGCGCCCGGCGTGACTCTCTGCAGCAGCCTGGGTTCTTCATCTTTTCAGCTACTCTTCTCTCATTTCTTGGGTTTTGGCAATGTTCTTTGGTGGGTAGCTTCTCCCAGCTTCTTTGAATGGGGATTAGCCATCAAAAGGGCTAATTACAACTTATGATGTAATCACTTACAAATAACAAGAAATTGAGTTAAACAAGACTAGAAGTAAAGGAAGAGTTGACAATTTCCATCAATTTGATGTTGGATAATGAAGTAAAATTGGTCATTATCAACTCCCCCAAACTTAGAACCTTGCTTGTCCTCAAGCAAATGGTAAACTATTCTAGAATACAAACATTCAAATGCATTGGTTTCAAATTTGAGATATCCTTTAATTTCAAGAAGTGAAAAACCTGCGTTAGCACCTAATAGAAAGAACATAATGGATATATACAGCTGTCATCAATCAAGCACAACAGAGGTGTTCACCTATAAACAATTATGGTCACAATGCAAAGGGTGCAAAAGAAATCAACAAGCATGACAGAGTGTTTCACTTGATGTATGGAATCAATCCTCACCTGGAAAGTGTTTCACTCTAATGCATTGGTGTATAGGGGTGTATAACGCTCACTCTGCAGTCATAATATCACACAATTTAACTTTGCCTTTCGTTTCAATCAAATCAAACACATCACAAGTAAGTTGATAACACAAGGACTTTGTTTGGCTTGTAATGTGATTGGGCTAAGAAAGAATCATGGTTTTTCTGGAATTCAAAGGATCTTGAGCTGAGAGATTAAGTAATTCACTTCATGCAAATAAACTTCTCTTTTTGCTCCTCATGTACTATTACCAATTTCAAACTTATACCCAACTGTTTTTCATTAAGCTCTTTTCTTATTCTCTTTTTTCTTACTTTTCCATCTTTGTCTTTTTTCTCAATACACCATATTTTCCCCCCAAACTTGGACTATTCTCCTGTAATGCAGATGCATGTTCTATTCAGCTCAAGGTAGAAAAGTTCAGGGAATTTTCAATAAGCTTAAGGTACAAAGAGGAAAGATCTTTTTACATTTGTGGTTGAATGGCTAAAGTATATGTAAGGTGAGAAAAGAATGCCTTGATCAAATTCAACAACAAGTAGATAGTTCAAATTTTAGAAACTCAGGCAAAGTCAATTGTGATCTAGCATGATAGCAATCACACAGCAAAAATTATAAGGCACTAAATCTCATCCTGTTGATTAAGATTCCATACTCTTCTAAACACAATGTCATGAATTTTGACTGCAATCGACTCCCCAAGCATTAACATAACTCAGTGAACACATCAACAATCAATGCTCAATCAAATAAGCTATTTCCACACGTTCAATCACATACAGAAAGCATAACAACCAGATTTTCACACATCAACTCATACTGTCAAACCAAATGCATAAAAGATGTTTATGTTCAATAATTTAAAGAACCTAAAAGTAAAATAACGACTGAAAACAGAAGAAAAAATAAAGAAAAAACGACTCCTGCTGTGATGGCCATCAGTCAGTCTGAGTCCTCGTCCTCGTCTACCGCGTCATCGTCATCATCCTCCTCCTCCTCGTCATCGTCATCCTCATCCATAGCAGCAGTGCCAGCCTGAGGTCTACCCCCCAGCAGGAAAGGACTGGTCCCCAGGCCAAGCAACGAAGGTGCTGTATTGCTCCGATGTCATGAAACCTGGATGGGATGCTGCATAAACATGCCTCATCATCTCTGCATGCGCCTGGCCAATCCGATTTACCGCCTCCAATTTTGCATTAATCAATGCAAGGCTCGAGTCTGTCATCTGTGAAGGATCAGCTGGAGGTGATGGTGGTGGCGGAGGACGTCGGGGAATAGGTCGCTGTCTGGCATGTCTCCTCGGCGATCTCGGTGGTGGACTGGCAACTCCATCATCTACATCCAAACAAAATTGGGTATAATACCCCATATCAATCGGTTTCCTGGGATGCTCGAACGGTGGAATAGTAGTGTCTACTCCTTCTTGCTTGCAGAGATGTGTGATCAGAGACGGATGTCCAAGGGGAGCTTTGGTTGAATTCGCACAGTTGCGTATCTCATTAGCTATTAGTTTCCCCATGTTTACAGAGCGTCCAGTGAGAATGGCATATAAGATGACAGCTCTGTTAACCGTGACATCAGAGACATGTGTGCACGGTGAAATGTTGGAATGCACAAGAGGCATCCATAGACGGCTGAGAGAACTGAGGTGTACCCTCTTGATATGAAGAGGTTGTTGCTGCCTATTTCTTTGAAATGTGCCTCCTGTAATACATAAGGCTTGCTCAATCTCCTCATGGTCTAGCTCAGTCGCCATCAACTCGGCGTAGCCACATATTTCATCATCATCTTCCCACTCCGTGTTGAGGAACTCATTTATAGTGTCAGCATCGAATGAAATCCGCTGACCACGCACATAGCTCCAGAAGGGTTCTGTGTCCGGAGAGAAGGATTTGGCGTTGGCATAGAATTCCTGGACAATGGCTATATTGGCAGGTTCTGGGTATGTGGTTAAATGGCTCCATTGCCTTTCCATAATCTCATTGGAGAAGTCTGGCACATCTTGAGGTAGAAGGGTGACTTTCCTCTCCATCAAAAGTTTTCTGTTCTGGACATTGGAGAAGTGCTTCTTATGGTCCTTGGTTAAGAAGATATCAGAGTATATCTTCTCTTTCCTTCTGTTTTCCCTTAGACCAGCAGTGGTCTTAATCCTCTTGGACCCAGATGAAGAAGCCATTGCTGCAAAATAAGGTAGAGTTCAAGAAGATAAATGCGTTTAGATTCATGAGTAAATTCATCATTAGCTTACATCATGATGTACCAAATGCTTTCAATGGTATGCACCCAAACCACACAGTCAAAACATATCAAAGAAAAGCCCTGATCAATGAAGAAATGAAGCCAAAGCAGCAAAACAACAAAAATTCTGGTTGCTGTCAAGGGTGGTCACGCCGGGCGCCGCACAAGTCAGTAGGCGCCGGGCGTGACAGCATTTTATGCAGATTCTGGCTTTTTGGCATCTCAGCTGCTGGCTCAGTTTGAGTGTAAGAGATTAAGTTTAGATGATGTAATGATGCATAACTCAGGGAAAACAAATCATCAATAGCCAAGGCACAAGCAAAACTCCATGAATCAACACACTTTTGCTACTTTAATATAGGTCAAACTCAGATATAATCACAGCTCAGTCAAAAATTCATCAAAAACAACATTTAAACAACAAACAAAAGCTGCAGGACACACCACAACAAAGTTCCAAACTTGGGCAGAGGGAGTCGCGCCCGGCGCCGCACAGCCAGCAGGCGCCTGGCGCGACATGCAGAATTGGGGAAAACCCAGATTCTGCATTCCAGCCACTGTGATTGTGTGTGTGTGTTCGAATCTGACAATGAAAGCAAGAATTCGAGTCCTAACCAGCAGCTATCACAAATAACACTCTAATTGAACTGAAATTAAACTACCCTAGGTCAAATTCAAACCATGTACATGATGAACAACCAAGGCTAAGCATTGTGAAGGAATAAACAATAGAAAAGAGTGAAAAGCTTACTTGATTCACAGAGAATGTGATTAGGTTGGTGTGTGGATTTTTGAATTGGGAGAGTGCTTGGGTGGAGATGGACCGAGAGTGAGTAAAGAAAGAATGAAGGGGTTCAAACGGTGGTGGCAGCAGCAATGTGGTGTGTGGGCTGGAAATTTGTGAGAAGGAAGTTGATTTAGGTGAATTGGAGTGGAGAAGAGTGAAAAACGTGAAGTGGAGAGAAAGGGGAGTGCGTGCGAATGTGCGTGAGTGAGTGGGGATGGGTTTAGGGTTAGGTTATTTGAATTGGGCCATTCAACTGTGCACTCAGAAAGTTAGCTGCAGAAGTTGCGCCCGGCGCCTCATAGGTCATGCGGCGCCCGGCGTGGTGTTGTGACCCAGCCAAATGCAGAATCAGAGAAGGAATGGTCAGGCTGGACGATCTGGCGCCAGGCGCCCTCTAGTGTAGGAGGCGCCAGGCGTGAGTTTCTGCAGATTATGCAGAAACTGATTTCCAAGCTACCTAACTCGGGTTTTTGTGAATTTGAACTTCAAATCACTTGAGATGCTCCAGAATCTTATATTATTATTAAACAAACTTGTTCAAAACCCAAGGAATTGAATTGGAGCACTCAAGTTGCAAATTGAAGTCATTCTTTCAAAGTTTTGAAATTCCACAAGTTAGGCAACATTTTTGGCTATTGGCTTAAGAAAGGCAATTTGAAAACATCTTAAAACAGCCCAGAAAATAGCCAAAACAGTTTCACATCTCTAATTCACATCAATGCACTATATCCTTCAACAATCTAACAATCAACTCAAAAATTCACCTTGGTTGTTCTTCACACAAGCATGGTTTAAAACAAAGACAACACACTACACATTAAAACATACAATCAAACAACACTCAAAAAATAAAAACAAACAAGAGAAAAGGTTAGAAAGCTGGGTTGCCTCCCAGTAAGCGCTTGTTTAACGTCATTAGCTTGACATCATTAAGCTCAAGTTTGATTTTTGATGTTGGAATGCTTCTTCTTGTCATGACACCAACATCCTCTCAGCAATTTCCTAGTCACCACCTTGACTCTCCTAGAATATGGAGCCTCTATCTCAAGCACTCCATTTATCTTTATGTTCTTGATGACCCATAACCTATTCTTGAATCTCACTGGTTTGCCAGGTTTGGGCTCATCGCTTGCCATCACAGGATTTTGGTGAACTAATTCCTCTTCCTTTTCTTCTTCTTCTTCCTTTACTCTTGGAGATAAACAACTAAGGCTCCTCTTTACCAACTTGGCAGCTTGCTCTGTTAGACTAGTAATTGATAGAAGTTCATCTGTAGCTTCAAGACTAGTCTCTTTTTCATGATTTTGCTGCTCAACCCCAAAGACGTTGAAAGTCACCTCCTCATCTTGGTCTTTCAATTTCACTGTTCCTTCTTCCACATGAATGACAACCTTGGCTGTCTTCATGAAAGGTCTTCCAAGGATGAGTGGTACATCTGCAGATTCCTCCATGTCCATAACTACAAAGTCCACTGGGAATTGGAGTTTGTCTATGTTGACCACCACATCTTCCACTACACCATAAGGGTATTTGATGGATCTATCTGCCAGCTGCAGCATCATTCTTGTAGGCTTGACTTCAAGACCACCAATCTTCTTAAGCATGGATAAAGGTATCAGATTGATGCTAGCTCCCAAGTCAACGAGAGCTCTACCTATATCATGATTTCCAATAGTGCATGGAATGGTAAAACTTCCCGGATCTTTAAATTTGGGAGGAAGGGTTTTCTGCATGATGGCACTACAATTCCCTTGTACTTCAATTGTTTCCTCATCTAAATACCTATTCTTTTTGTTGAGGATTTGCTTCATGTACTTTGCGTAGGCAGGAATTTGTTGTAGTGCTTCGGTCAATGGCATGGTAATCTCAAGTTGATCAAATATTTGCTTAAACCGAGCCAATTGTTTCTCCTTCCCTTTAGCAGATGGGATTTTTGGGTAAGGAAGTTGTTTCACTATCTCTTTCTCTTTTTGGTTTTTCTCTTTTTCAAATTTTTTATTCTCTTCTCCACCTTCAACAATCTCTTCTTCAATTATTTCTTGATCTTCCTCTTCATTCTTTTCTTGTTCTTTTTCTTCTGGCTTTTCTTTTTCTTCTTCTTTTCTTCCAACCTCTTTCCCACTTCTTGTGAATATTACATTACATTCTTCCTTGGGGTTGACTTGCGTATTTGCAGTAAATTGTCCACCCTGTTGGTTTGCTAATTGCTTAGCCAATTGACCAACTTGCACTTCCAGATTCTTTATAGATGCATCAGTATTTTTCTGGTTTTGGATGGACTGTTGTATGAACATTTGCAAGGTATCTTCTAGCTTTGAAGTCCGATCATTTTGAGGTTGATAATGCTGTGCAAGTTGATACGGATTTTTACTGCTAGAAGCTTCTTGATTTTGTCTCCACCCTTGATTGGAAGGATTAGGGAAATGATTGTTGAAGAAGTGTTGTCGACCTTGATTTCCCATATAATTGACTTCTTCAGGTTGGGACGTACTAGGACTTTGACAATGGCCGTTGGGGTGGTTATCTCCACAGAAATCACATCTCATTACTTGATGATGTGATTGAGGTTGAGCTTGCATTGCTTGTAACTGCTGAGGTAGTTTGGCCATATGTTGAGTTAAGAGTTCCATTTGTTGAGCCAGAAGCTTATTCTGTGCAAGTAAAGCATCCTGGGCACTCAGTTCATACACTCCTCTCCTCTGTGTTGGATTTCTCCCATGTTAGCTTCGCATGTCAGTGGAAGACATATTTTCAATCACCGCAATGGCTTCATTAGCAGTTTTAAATAGTACTGAACCACCAAAAGATGCATCTAGTATCATCTTAGTATGAGGTTGCAAACCATTACAAAAAGTTTGCACTTGCATTTCTAGACTGAATCCATGGCTGGGACATTTTCTCAATAAAGATTTAAATCTTTCCCATGCTTCACAAAGTGGTTCATCCACTCCTTGGGCGAAAGTAGCAATAGCAGCCTTCACCTCTGTGCTCTTTGATGGTGGAAAGAAGCGTGCTAGAAATTTATATTCCACATCCTCCCAGCTCGTAAGACTTTGATTAGGCTGTGACTGGAGCCAAGCCTTTGCTTTGCCATTCAGAGAAAATGGGAAGAGTCTCATGTACAATGCTTCTTCATCCTCCCCTTGTACACCCATAGTACCACATAACTCATAGAAGGTGATCAAGTGCGCATGAGGGTCTTCATTGTCCAGGCCAGAAAATTGGTTTGAACTAATGAGCTGGAGTAGAGCAGGCTTCATTTCTGCCAGCTTGTCACTCATAGTGGGCCTTACAATGCTTGAGAAATTCCTCGGGCTTGTGTAGGTTATTGAGTCCCCTATGGTTCTCCTTGGAGGTGGTCCTGCGCCAGCCATCCCGTTCACAGAAGAAGAATCAAAAGATTCTATGTCTTGATTGTTGAAAGAAGATGACGATTCAAGAGCAGCTTGTGTTGCTAGAGCTTTTCGTTTCCTAGTGTCACTATTGTTCCTTCTAGCTGCTTTCTCAATCTCTGGATCCGCAAGGAGTGGTTCAGATGACACAGTCCTCCTTGTACGGATGTTTCCCTGCATACACTAGAATCACCCAAGCTCGAAGCACAATTTAGCTCAAAAAAATATATATATATATATATATATATATAAATGATAAATACAATAAACAGAAAGTTATACACAAAAGATAAAGTCTAAAACGGTTAAAAATCACACAAAAGTCTAGTTTAACACGGGTCCCCGGCAGCGGCGCCAAAAACTTGTTGAGACTTTGGCAAGTGTACCAAATCGTTCAAGTAATAAAACCGGTAAGACCGGATATCGTTTCCCAAGAGACTCGTGTCCTAGAAAATCGTATAATATCTAACTAATTTAGACTAAAGAATGATTCCATATTTTTGTGGTTTTAAAACGATTAAAGTAAAGATAATGCAAGAATGATAAAAGTTGATCTTTGATAACTTAAACGCTAGAAATGCGAGTGATTAGAAATGGTATGAAATGGTATTATTGGGGATATGATCTCATCTACTTCACTTTTGTGCAAACAATTCACTTTCTTTCCATTAATTAACCAAAGTCAATCAACTAAATTACTCCAACCCAATCCCTTGGTAGAAAGAGCCTAGACTTACTTCTTAAACTCTAATTCCTTAGAAACTTTAACAAGTTCATCCGCTTTAAGAGTTGAGATTTAAGACAACCAAAGGTCCAAGTTCTATCCCTAGATACAATTTCCCTTAGGTATTTAATCCAATTCCAGATTTACACAACATTTCCCAATATCAAGCAAACCCTAGAATCATGCAATGGTGGAACACAACATCACAAGCTTTAAGAGAAGGAATTAAACACTAGAAATCAATGGAATAGACATATAATCAATCAATTCAACTGTAATTAGCACAAAAGATCCGTGATTACATCAATCCCCAACAATAATGAAACTAGCTCTCCATTGTCATGGATAGCTTGATCTTACAAATTGATGAAATGGAAGAAGTGAGAAGACCCAAGGTGGAAGGAGAAGTGTTTCCACAGCTCCAAGATCGCCTCCAGCTACTCTAAGGTGTACAAATCACGTCTGGGCTGCCAAAGATACCAACCCCTTCGCGTTCCAGAACTAAATAAGCTGTTTCTGCCACATCAGCAAAAGTGGCGCCCGGCGGCCCGACAGACAGGCGCCAGGCGCGCTCTCGGTCAGCATTGTCACGCCCGGCGCCGCCTAGGTCAGTAGGCGCCCGGCGTGACTCTCTGCAGCAGCCTGGGTTCTTCATCTTTTCAGCTACTCTTCTCTCATTTCTTGGGTTTTGGCAATGTTCTTTGGTGGGTAGCTTCTCCCAGCTTCTTTGAATGGGGATTAGCCATCAAAAGGGCTAATTACAACTTATGATGTAATCACTTACAAATAACAAGAAATTGAGTTAAACAAGACTAGAAGTAAAGGAAGAGTTGACAATTTCCATCAATTTGATGTTGAATAATGAAGTAAAATTGGTCATTATCATAGTGATCCTCTTTTGAAATCATGAAAGACTTATAATCGAAACCCAAAGTCAAACGTCAATTTAATGGCTTCGATTGCCCTAGAACTGAAGTTTAAAAGTATAATAAATTTTCAAAAAATGTATTTTTTATTTTTATACTTTTTTTCTAAGGAACGAAAATAAGTTTTCACTCTGCTAATAACCAAAGTCTATTCCTAGATAAGCTTCCTAGAAACCTCTACGCTATTCATTGTTCAAACATGAAGCCTCCATAAACATAGTACTAGTGCATTTCATTCTTAAACTATTGGGTATGCGAAGAATTGTTAAACATAGTACTTCAATTGTTAAAAAAATATATATATAATATTTAAAATCATCAATATTAAAATCCTTCTTTACACTTGTCCTAATAATTTTAAGGGACTGAATTTATAAATTTAATATAATTATGCGAAATTGATAAAAAAAGTTTTGAGATTTCATTATTGTTTCAGCAGTCATTAATTGATTTTCTTTTTCTTATATCATTATTATTGTTTCAACCGTCATTATTTTCTATTAGGCATTTCATGTATTCATTGACCAAACGTCACCATATTAATCCTTAAATAAGTGAAACATGCGTAATTGCATGAGAAATTAGAGTAGCATATAACCAAAATGTTTATTATTATTTAAACATTATATATTTAAACATTTTGTAATTAAATTTGTATTACAAATTGTTTACTATTCAAAAAAATTTTACTTTTTTAAGTGAGTCTTTATTATTTTTAATTTTTTCATTGATTGGATAATGTAATTGTAATTTTGGTTGTTATATTATTTACTTGTCTTCATGTATTAAAGATTATTACGTTATTGATTAATATAAAAAAAATATTACGGTAAATCGTTAAGTAACTCTTTTTGTTAAAAGAGTGGATGACTTTTCTTCCTGTTTTTCTGATTATTTTTACGTCGATTAAGGCATGGTTCTCATCCCTATCATTGGTATAATTATCTTTATTTTTCAATCCATTTTTAATAAAAAGTCACTTCTATAATTTCACATTAATCACACTATCATTTTATAATAATCAATAACTTGACATCTCTTATCAGTTAGAGACGTAAAATTAAACTTATTGAATTAAAAATTTTAAGTACTCAACATAAAATTAAAAATAAAAAACTCAATTAAAATTATCCAAATTTATGATAAATTTAAAAAACAAAATTAAACTTTTTATATTATTAATAGTGTTTAATAAAACGTTGTGAGTATATAAAATTACTCATCAGAGTTTGTTTGTGTGGATAAGTATTTACACAGTTTACTCAATAAAGTCGCATACGTTATTGTAATTTTTACTATTATGCATTAAAACTAGTTACAACTTTTCATATACACACTCTTTCTGTGTCTTGAAAACCAAATTCATCCAAATCTTCAAGTCTCCCAAACGGTAATGTATCAATCCTATATTACCATAATAATCAAATTGATGGTAAATGAATCTGATCTGAATTAGTAAAATTATTTTATTGAAACTTTATGATTTTCATATCGTATTGAAAACTTAATTGTTTAATGTCGTTCCTTATAAATTTATTATTATTATTATATAACAATTAATTAACATTAAAACTTAAATAACATATTTTTTATAATTTTTAACATTCAAAATACGCATAAAAGAAATCAAATGCATATATATGTATATTACATTCTAAAGTTTCAACCGTACAAAATATACATTTTAAACGATGACAAATTTAAATCTAGAATATAAAATAAATTAATAAAACCTTTGTATTATTTCTTAATTTTAAGAAAAGGTCAAAATAGCATTATTAAAAGCTTTTAACTTTTAATTATTCTGTAGTGAATTAATATTCATCGGCTTTTAATTATTAGCTTTTAGAGCATTTGTATTTTTGAAGTTCATTCCATAATGTTTATATTTTTTTTTTTGTAAATTTTATTCATATCATTCTATAATGTTTTAATTTAATTTTTGTAAATTTTATTGAGATACATTATCTTGAAGGTTTATTTTGTAATATTTACACCAGCTATAAAAAATTTTATAAGACTCATAGAGAAAAATAATTTTTATTTTTATAACGAAAGATGTTATAAAATGCAAATTTTAATGTCATAAATTGATACATTAGCTTCTTAGTATTTTTGAGTAAATTATTCGATGCACTTTTTAGAGAATGACAACTCCTATTTTCACCCCACAATTTAGTTTCTCTTAGGTTGAACTTTGATGATGCCTAAAAGTATGGTTCCGTTATTTGTGCATTTAATTAATGCTTTATTCCTTGATGGTTCTTATTTAGTATATGATCCAACTTTGATTAATTGATAAATTAATATGAAGAAAATGTTAGGTTGAGTGAGTGAGTACCTAATGTCTTAGTTGGAATGAAGCACATGCACTCATATACCTAGTTTCACTTTCAAGTCATTCCTCATTATTATAAGCCACAAGTGAAGTTCTATCAATTATGTTCACCACAATTCACGCTCTTCAATTCTTTGCCTAACCAATTTCTCTTTTTGTTGCACCATTGCCATAGTGGAGGGCTCACTATTTCATTTAGACTTCAAACTTTTTTTAAATTACAAGGGAAAAACGATTCAAAGGAAACAAAATACAAGGGAATCATTAAATTATTTGATTTTCAAACATTTCTAACACTAATGGTAGGAAGAAAGTGAAAGGAAAAGTATTTTAGATTATTTCATTGTATGACAAAAATTAAAGAATACAAATATTGTTGTTTAAAATATAAAAATATATATATAATATTTTGTCTTTAATTTAATTTAAAAGTTTGACACGCAAAAGTAAAAATTGTAATTAAATTGGAAATATTTAAAATATTTGCTTACAAGTTGTTTTGAAATCCTAAATTTTGTTATACAACCTTACTTATTTATGATATGGTTCGATTACTTGTTAGGTTTTAATTTCAATATATCTTTTCCGTTGGTTTTGATTGTGTGTTTCACATAAGTATAAATCTTAAGTTTCTTCTAATATACACAAGTCTTATTTATAAGTTTTTATTTAAATAAACACAAGTGAGTAAACTTAATTAAATAAGTTTTTTTTTATATATAGACAATAAGTATACTTAGTTTGATACATGTAAGTCTTAAGTATTTTAGAGTATATGTCAAAATTGATTATTTTATGTTTGTAAGAAATGTTCGATTTTTTGCATTCTTTTAAGAAGATTTTTCAACTCCTTATCAACATCAAAGATATCTTGAAGATTGTGTTAAGAGTTGCTTCTTGTAAACAACTTCTTTGAAAAAAGGTAAGATGTTAGCATTACAAAGTCATATAGTTGTGTGAGACCTTACAGTTTGGTAAGAAGGTGGAAAAAATCAAACAACATAGCCTAAGAAGCTTTGCCATGCATCAAAAGTGTTGCTAAAGAAGTCACACACATTCAATGTTAAGTAAAAAACATTAAATGCATCTTGAAGCCTTAAAATATACTTAGATACAAGAAGATGACGACTACAAAATATGTATAAAGACTCTTTTTCTCAAGTATATATAGAAAATCCTTTTGAATAAGGAAGGTGACGACTAATGATCACCAAGAAAGTCTTGCTACAATAATGTGAACAAGATCTTAAGCTTCCAAACCTTGTAGTTGTAAGGATGAACATTTTTCATGTTTAAGAGCATTTAAAAGAGTGAATCATATATTGCATTTGTCCTAAGACATAACCTCTTTTAGCGAGTAGCCCAATCATATTTTAGATCACTTTTCTTTGTAAAAATTTTGTTTTTAATCAAAGGTTGATGTTGTTCAAATAATATTGTGTTTAGTTAAGAGTGGATGTGTTTCAAATATTACTCAGTTTTAGTTAGGAGTGGTTATATTCCAAACAATACTATATGTTTAATTATGAGTGATTGTAGTTTAAATAATACTCAATTTTAGCCTAGAGTGAATGTGGTCTAAATGATGCTTAGTTTTAACTACAAGTTATTATGGTTCAAATAATATTTTGTTTTATCCAGGAGAAAATAAGATCCAAATAATACTTATTTATATCTTTCAATAGTAGTTTGCCTAGTAAAACGTAACCAGTTGATAAAGAGTTGAATGTAATCTTTGTTAAGAAATGCACCAATGTTAGATCCAAGTTAAATAGACCTTATCTTTGGTTTTGATTTCGTGATTAAACAATTAAGTATGGAACATAATTTATAATGTATTAGAGCATGTCAGACATAAATGATTTGATGCAAGTGTTGTGCACATGATAAGGTTTTGCTTATACTGACATAAGCAAGTATACTTAGTCAAATAAGTTATTTCTTGAACATACGATAAGTATGCTACATTTGACTCACACAAGCCTAAGTTATTTCATAGTACATGTCAAATACTAACAAAGGCTTATTTTGTGCTTGTAGGAAATATATGCTTCTTAACTCACTCAAAATGATATTATGATCCCTCATCAACATCAAAGGTCTTTTGGTGCTTTGTGCAAATAGGTTATCTAAAAAAGGAAAATTTCAACGTTGAAGTCAATTAGCTAGGTCAGGCCTCTAAGAAAAGAAATCACTTACCTTAATTTGTAAAGCTTTGCCACTCTAATGGTGTTGATGAAGTAGTTGCGCATATTGAATTCCTCGTCAAAAGCATTTAATACATCTTGAAGCCTCAAATGGAAGAAGAATTTGTTTCATGTAGAAGACTCTCACAACAACCAGAAAAGAGATTACAACGATTACATTCTTCAAGTGCCTATATTACATGCTTCAAAAAGGAGGAGCAGTCTGAAGAATATTCAGTTTTAACTAGGATTAATTGTGATGCTAAAATGTTGTCGAATTTTTTCTCTGTCCAAAATTTTTAGAAAAAATATTCTTTATGCTCATTAGAAAACAAGAAGGTAGTGGTTATCTTTGTAATTGTCAAAAAATGTAATCCCTCTTTAATGAACAAAATCTCTAATTTGTTGATCACGGTTATTTTATAATCATTTGTCTTAGTTAGGAGTGACTACAATCTAAACAATACTTAGAAAGAAAATAGGTTGATTTTACTGCTTTTTCAAAATTGGATTCATATTTGGTTATCTAAAGATTATTGTTCAATTGATTATTGTCTTAGATTTTCAAATTAATTAAAGTAAATTCACAATTAATGTGTTAACATTCTCACTCTTAACCAAAATACATTCTCAATTAAAAGCAAAAACTTTCTAGATTAATCATAGTAAATTTAACCAAAGTACATTCTTAATTAAATATTACTATGCCTAATCATGTCTATTCTTTTACCTCTTATATCAAGTAAAAAGATAATTAACCAAAGTACATTATTGATAAATTCTTGTTAAAATTTTTTACCACTAATCAAAGTACCTTCTTAATTATTGGCAAAAATTCATTCAATCACACGAAAGTTTCTAATTTTAATCAAAATAAATTCTCAATTAAAAATAAAAACCCTTGAACTCATATGATTGATATGTTAAGTAAATTTAACACCATGCTAACTTGTTATATTGTAAAAATCATTTTTACTTGATTAAGAAGCAAAAGACATAGATAAAAATAAATCACAACAAGAATAAAAAAACAAACAAATTTATTTATCTAACCACAAAATCCAATTAAGAAATTACAACAAAATCAACCCCAAAGGCTTAACACTCCATGAAATGTAAAAATAACATGAAAACAGAATAAGAGAGGGTGGAGAACATGAGAAAAGAGAGGGAGAACGAAATTTGAACCCCAAAAGGGTGCCTAAGCTCCCCTAATGTGTTTCCCTAAGTCTCTTTATATGAAAATTGGATTAGGCTTTGTTTCAGGTTTTTCTGTTGTTATAATCTTTTTTATGATAATGTAATCTCCTTCAATTATCTTTTAAATAATCCAATATCTTCAACCTATATTTGATTTTTGTGGAGATCTAAAAATATTTGAGAAGATATAGGCTAGATTAAAAAAGATTTGATAAATATTATCTTTTGATATTTATTGATATAGTTAAATCAGGTAATTATTAAAAAATATCAAATAAAATATATTTTTCACAAATTATCTTTAATCATAAACCTTTATAAATTATCAAAACTTCTTTTTCTAGAAAAAAATAGAGAAAATCGCAACTTGGATTTGTTATATGTCCCTTTTTCTTGGCTTAACCAACTTGGATTGATTTATTGTGGTTTTGATTATTTGTCATTTTTGGATATATACAAAGGGTATGATGAAACTTTAATCAATTTATTTTCATACGTTAATGAATTCAACTTAGTTGCAGTTATACTAATACTCATTAAAATATTCTAAAAACATTTATGTAACTAAAAATCTATTTTTAATATGTCTTTGTATGCTTAAATAAATATAATTATAACAATCCTAATTAAAATATTTTATTAAAGTACAAAAATTAATCAAAATCCAATATCAAAGCATAAATGAGAGCACAAATATGCACTCAAGAGTTGCCCTTTTCATTTTAATAAAAATATTTCATCTAAATTATACATAAAATTGATAAATGAAATTTTGATAAAATTGATTTATTTGGGTTTAGTAAGTTTTTAAACATACTTTAACTTATTTCAATAAGTAACTTATATCAACTTCAAATAAACTATTAAAAAAACCATGTTTTGCCATCCTATATCTTAAAATAATAATAAAAAGCCTGACTTATCATTATAAGTTTTGATTTATGTTTTAGTGTTACACTTTTTTGAATAATTTAATTCAGTATATACTTTAATTAAATAATTAATTAATCATATTATTATTTATAATTCTATATCTGCCAACTAATTTTTCAAAGATTTTTAAAATAACCTTTCGACTTAAAATTCTCAGTTAATTTGAACAAAAACAGCCTTATTACATGTAAATAAATCTTATTCAAAGTTTATTTCTTTGAATCAATGTCAAAACTATTTTCTCTCAAAGGGACAAAAATTCTTTTTTCATGTTACCAAGAATAAAGGAAATCTATCTTTTACGAGGACTATAAAATCTAATTCAAATAAAATCAGAACATTTTCTAAAAGAAAATTTGGTTCTTGTTTTCGGAAACCGAATTCATTTATTAAATTGTAGTAATTTTAGAAACTAATTTAATATATATTTATTTACAATATTGAATACATCGGAACAAAAACAACCAGTCAAACCTTGACCACATAAAATCATCCGCAATTGTGAAAGAGGTGAATAAATGTGTTTTATAGGAAGCAAGCAAATAAATAGGAAACAGAAGAATACTGCAAAAAGAAGATAATTTTATGACTGTAAAAAGGGAAAGAAAGAAGAGGGCAATTGTGTCATTTCAGTGTCGAAAATATAAATAACAGAAAAAAGAAAATGTAAAATGGCACATGAAGCGAATCAACCAACCCCAACAACGATTTATAAAAGCACGTTGGAAGAGAATCAGAGATCCCAGATTGGCACATTATTTAACGTTGCCACTCCCTTCTATTTCGGCCCCTCAAACCTTTTCAGACCAAAACCCAAAACAGGAAAAAACGAAACAACAACAACATCAACAAAAGCGAAAACGCTGTCTATCTCGTTTCGTTCCTCCCAAATCGCAACTTCACAAGCGTCAAGAGAAACTAAACCGACAATAAAATTTCCCGTTTTCCAATCCGACGTCGTTTTGGCATTCCCGTAGCGTCGCCAGCATGTCGTCCGGCGGCCCCACCACGACTTCCTCGAACACCAGCCCAAGGGTCGCCGCGGGGCCCACCACCACGCGCCGTCGCGTTCCCGACAACATGAACAACAACGCGGTCGACGCGGAGAAGCAGCTGCAGCACCAGCAGGTATCCTCCAGTTTCTCCGATTTCTCAGAGGTGGATAACGACGAGAACTCCACCCACATCCACACGCACACGCACTCCCACGCGCACACGCACACTCACGCTCACCACCTCCACCTGCACCCAGTGATGCGTTACATACTTCTCCGCGCGCGTATTCTTCTGTGCGTGCCGGAGTCTCTGTTCCTGCGCGTGGAACAGCTTGCTCTCTGGGTGGCGGGGTCGGTTCAGGGTCTCCGGTCGGGGAAACACGTCGGGCGGAAGATCTTTGTGGCGCTGATCGGCTTGCTGATGATGTCGGTGTTTCTGAAAGTGTCTCTGCTCGGAACCGGCGGGGAAATAAACGGAAGTAGATTCAAGAGCATCGAAAACGGCCAACTCATTCTCCAGCGCTTCAAGGAGGATTGGGCCTACGCACAACGGGTCATCACCGAAACCCGAACTGAACCCTCCATGCCCAAACGGGTCCTCGAGAGACTATCGGTAACTCTCTCTCTCTCCACAAAAGCGCTTTTCACTCTTCTTTCCTTCTCGTGATTGCTCTCAAAAATTCCGTTTCGGGAATCGTGGTTTTTTTAACCCCTTTTGCCTTTTTATTTCCCTGTGTGGAAAGCGTCCAGGGATAAATAAATATGGTTTCATTGCTGAATGCAACGTTCAAAAGGGTAAAACTTTTTTTTTGGTTTGGAATATTTTTTTCTGAATAAGAATGACAAAAAAGGAAAAAAAGACATTAATTTGTAGTTTTTTTTTTACATAATTTCTCTAAATTTTTATATTTAATTTGATGAAGTAATTTTATTCTGGAAACCCTTGATGAAATTGCTTTCCCACGCATTTTCTCAATGTAACTTTTTTAAGATTTAAAGTTGTTTTAAATTTGCATAATAATTAACAAGTCCTTTATTTAGTTTCTGTTCCTTTAAACGGTGAAATTCTGTTTTGATGTTAGAGTGCTTTATCATTATTAAATGCTTTACGTGTTTGATAAAAGTTGAAGTAAAGTAACCATTTTGAGAGAATTGAAATCAATAATTTATGTTTTAGAGTAATATATTAAAAAGAAACTTAGCAAAATCAAATTATATTTATTTTATAGAAATTAGAGTATCAAATTTGTTGGTGATGGTGAACTGTGATTTGCTTGATAGAGTAATTAGAACCTGTTTTCAAACTGTTTAAATTATTGATTAATGTAAAACTTTTGGCTAATAACTTGTTTGCTAGCATGTATAAACGAATTGAGTGCCAGAATGGGAGATTCGTGACGATTTGTTTCCGTTGTGTTGTGAGGTTGACATGTCTCCAGCGATTGAAGCTTGGACTTTTTTTGGCAAAAGTTTGACTTTTTTGCATATAATTGGTGCTAGTGGAGACACGTGTAACTGTGTTCAATACTGGGTACTGAGAAGGTGGCTCTGACCATGTAACACCAAAACATTAGTGATTGTTAAGCATTCTATGATATCTCACACGGTTTTGTTTGATTTTTCTTTTTCCTTGATGCGTTCCATTCCATGATACATAGCTGGCTATGCTACATTGTCGGTGAATTTTCTTAAGTGATTGGTAATGTTGAATTGAGGATTACTTAACAAAGTTTAGTTTTGGTACCGTGCGTATTCTAGATTGCTTAATCACTTTTCTTAGTTGCTTGATCGGGACTTGTTTTTGTCTGTCTTATAATGTTTTATTCATTTGTTGTTTTCTTTTTCAACAGACTCCAGATATATGGAAGAACCCAAACAGTGAGAACTATTACCAATGCGTTTCTCGACCCAAGAATGTATTAAGTATGTGTTGTATTGCACTTGATTAGTCTGAAGCTTCACTGTGCCTAAACAACTTTTGTCTCACTTCTAATTCCTTATTTTTTTGTATTTTCGTTCAGGGCCAGTGAAGACAAATGGATATCTTCTTGTTCATGCCAATGGTGGATTGAATCAAATGAGAACTGGGGTAAGATGATAAGGTTTAATACTATTTTTGTTCCCCATATTTTTCGTCCCAATATTCGTTGGGGTTACTCAACAGGATCTGTTAATTTCTTTTTGTCTCAATCCATGTATTTTTTAAACTAGTCAATATTAGTTCCTTCTATTAAATTGGTACCGATACTTCTAGAAGGTGAAAATGTGGTAATGTGAATGATTTCCAACAAAGATTAGGATAAGAATTAGTTTTAAACCTAAAATGAAATATAGGATTATGTGTATGAATTTCGTGTTATTTGTATTTGCTAATTCTTAGAACCCTCATTGACTTGCAGATATGTGATATGGTTGCAGTGACAAAAATAATGAATGCCACACTCGTTATTCCCTCTCTTGACCATGATTCATTTTGGACTGATCCAAGGTAAAACTTCCCATGTAGTTTGAGAGGAACATTTAATGTTATCTCTTGATCTTACCCTTTTTTCCGAAGTATAATGTCCCTAATATATTTCAGTGACTTTAAAGATATTTTTGACTGGAGGCACTTCATGAAAGTTTTGAAAGACGACATTGACATAGTTGAGTACTTGCCGGTCCAGTATGCATCCGTGAAACCTCTTGTGAAGGCCCCTGTTTCCTGGTCTAAGGTTTGGAGCATTCACCAATTCTGTGACATCATAGAAAACAAAAACACTTCTGTTCTTTCCTAGTACAGTAGTGGCTCAGATGCTTTATTTTCAGGCTAGTTACTACAGAGGGGAGATTCTCCCATTGTTGAAGCGACATAAGATTGTGCAGTTCACTCACTCTGATTCCCGGCTCGCCAACAATGGCCTTGCTTCCTCCATTCAGAAGCTCAGGTGCCGTGCCAATTACCATGCTCTCAAGTACACTGCAGAAATTGAAGATCTTGGAAGGATTTTGGTGGATAGGCTAAGAAACAACAATGAACCATACATTGCTCTTCATTTAAGGTTTTTGTCCTTGTCCTGTGGACTTAACTTGCTTTGTGTGCTCAAAGACCAGAACACATGACAGTTTTTCATGTCTTGATTTATGTTGTTTTTTTCTTGTAGATATGAAAAGGACATGCTGGCCTTTACTGGGTGCAGTCACAATCTGACTGCTGAGGAGGCTGAGGAACTAAGGGTTATGAGGTATGATGTGAAGCATTGGAAGGAGAAAGAGATTGATAGCGAGGAAAAAAGATTGCAAGGGGGGTGCCCTATGTCACCAAGGGAAGCAGCTATTTTTCTGAGGGCAATGGGGTACCCTTCCACCACAACAATCTACATTGTTGCAGGGCCCATTTATGGTGGAAATAGCATGGAAGCCTTTCAATCCGAGTTTCCTAATGTCTTCACTCATTCTACCCTTGCAACTGATGAGGAGCTAGAACCCTTCAAGCCATACCAAAACCGTCTTGCTGCTTTGGATTATATAGTGGCCCTAGAAAGTGATGTCTTCGTGTATACCTATGATGGAAACATGGCTAAGGCAGTACAAGGTCATAGGAGGTTTGAAGGGTTTCGGAAAACCATCAATCCTGACAGGTTAGTTCACAGAATATAAAAATCTAGTTTTTTAATGTCATGTTAAATGGAGAAAACAGGACATAAGAAGCTTTGCTGGTTTTGTTTAGAGAGAAAAACACAACAATAGAAAGCACCTACAAACAACAATAGAAAACCTTTTTTTAACATAACATAGATCCGTATTCCTGTGTCCTACATTTTGGAGATTATACATTTTAGTTTTTGTGTCTGTGTCGTGTTTAGTGTGTGTCAATATCTGTGGTACATGTGTTGGCATTTTACATTCTAGTGATGTGTAATGTGTTTGTATTTTTTCATTTTTCAGATTGAATTTTGTTAGGCTGATCGATCGGTTGGATGAGGGTAGCATATCTTGGGAAGCATTTTCTTCTGAGGTTAAGAAATTACATTCCAATAGGCTAGGTTCGCCTTATCTTAGACAGGTAGGAGAGTCACCAAGAACAGAGGAGAATTTTTTCGCCAATCCCTTTCCTGGTTGTGTGTGTAACAAGTCCGAGGAGCAAATTACAATGCATAAACTAGACCATAGGTTTGGTGTTGATGCACGAAGATAGTGTCTTGGTTTTGTACATAAGATAAGGCTAAAACAAACAGTGTGGTTTCATCATGCTGCATCATATGACATTGCCTTAAAAGTTAAAGGGAAGCTCATGAGATCTCTCTGGTGTGTGAATGTGCTTCCTTTTTCCTGCCATATTGATGAGGCTGCTGAAGAATCAATGGGGGCCTTGTGGCTTCTCTCATTTCATTCAAAATACAGAGTTTCAGTTTAGGCATATACAAAAAGGGCAAGAATACAAGGTTGTTTTGTGTATAATCAAAAGGCATATATACTTTGGAACAAAATAGCAGAGGTTAGAACTATACTTACTGGTGGGGGATATTGAGATTATTGCCAATGTACCCCTTTTGATGGGAGAGTTTAGTTGTTATACTGTTAAAAATCATTTGATTCATTGATTCTTTTTTGAAGAATTATTTCCAAATGGAGCATGTTTCCAATTTTGGATTGAACATTTGTTTTTGTTGATAATACATAGGAATCTAGCTTCATACCTTCACAAATAGATCTCTTGTTTATATGTTTCATTCGTGTTGTATCTGTCTGCCATCAATTGCAGACTAATGTAGAAATACTGTTAATTTAGTTAATCTTATTATTATTATTATTTATTTATTTTATTGTTGTTTATTATCTAAGGAGGCTACTTTTAAATGAAACCCGTGTGCTTTTGTGAAAGGACAGCAAATGAAACCTTTTCAACATGTACTTTAAGGAGTGCTGAGTTATTTATCTTTTTTTTTCCTAAAGAATTTCTTAGAAGGCAATTCAAAATTTATGCTTTAATTATAGGCTTAAATATTTACTTCGTTTTCATGTTAAGAGGTGAATTTCTGTTTAGTATCTGGTTTTAAAAACGAAGACATTAGGTTCATATGTTATGAAAAGTGTATGAATAAGGTTATGTCTGTTAAGTTGACAGCAACGAGGTTAAGTTCATATGTAACCATACTTTTTCTCTTCTCTCTTCTGCTGTCTAGCTTTTTCTCTCTCTAGTTCAGCTTTTTCTTTGATGATTTGTTGAATTTGTTCTTTCTTTGTGGACCTTATTCATATATTTTTCATAACATAATTTTTCTCTCTCTTGTTCAGCTTTTTCTTTGATGATTTGTTGAATTTGTTCTTTATATACTTTTCATAACACAACTTTTTCCCTCCCTTGTTCAGCTTTTTCTTTAATGATTTGTTGAATTTGTTCTTTCTTTGTGAATCTTGTTCATAGGGATCTAATGTCTTCATTTTTAAAATCGGATACTAAACAAAAATTCACCTCTTAACATGGGGAAAAAATAAGCATTTAAGCCTTAATTATACTTTAATTATTCTTAGATGGCATTTCTCCTAATTATAAGTTTTCCTTATTTTTAATGTGATATACTTTCTAAGATATATTATGAAAACTGAAACTAAAATTTTTTAATTCTAAAATTATAATATTTCTTGCAAGCAAAAAAAATTGGTATTTCATGTTATAAAATATTGGTGTTTGATGTTTACGTGTACAGAAATTGGTTATCCGACAATTGGTTAGTGATAAATTTGGATATTATATTTGAAAATGAATTTAAGTTAATATTTTTACGAAACTAACTTATAAAATAAAAATTATTCCACTTATAAACTAAAAATTAATGTGATATTTTATTGATGTAAGATTTTCTACTGATTTTATTACTTAATAATGAAAATGATGATAAAAAATATACATATAATTTACATTAAAAATAAAAACAAAATGTTAAATTCTTCACAACTTAAGTGAAATGGTAAGAATTTTGTTCATTAATTAATTACAGCAACACGTTTCTTCAATTAGAAGATTGTCTAATTAATTTTAAAGGAAGACAATTCCTTTCCTAAAATTGGTTTATATTTAAGAATAAAAAAGGGAGATATTTTTATAAATAAGAAAAATTAGTATTTTTTTAGCTATTTGAAATAGTAATTTTAGAAAATGGGAAATAATCAATGTCCTTCTAAATATGGTGAAGTTTAAGTAACTTGCAAGTAAAATAGAAAGAAATATATTCCCTGTTAAATGAGTCTCACCATGTGCTCTGTTCTCTTAATTTAATTAGTGAACTAAATTTGAGGCCATTCAAAGGGAAGCCACCAAATTGGGAGAGTGATGAAAATGTAAGTCAAATTTGAAGTTCCCAAATTTATTTTTCAACCTTTCACTTGTCTTTATTTAGTAGGCTATTTTTTAAATTAATATAATAAATTTCTCTGTCCTATTTTTGTTTGTCAATGAAATTGCAATTGGTCAAAAGCTTAAATGGAAAGAAAAATCCAATTTCACTCTTTACATATTGATCTTTAATTAATCATTCATGGAAGGAGGAAAAGGAAGACAAGAAAAAGTGAACTTTGAGTAAGAAAGAAAAGTCTTGAACTTTTCTTTTCCATGTTGAAAATTTTGCTTTGGTGGGTTGTTGGGTTTTTTTTAGTCTTTTTGACACTGATTTCCACCTGTGCAAAATATAAATAAAAAAGTTTATTCATACTATCTAAAAGCTTATTTTATGTCTAATTAATATGCCGTATTTTCAGTGTATATATCCATGTTTAAAATAGTATTAATTTTATTAGAAATTGTTTTGAAGTTAAATAGATTATGCTTGAACAAATCTTTTTGATTTAGAATTTAACCTTTCAAACAAAATAAGTTATTTTAAATCATTTTCAAAATTTTATTTTAAACAAATAATTTTTTAATATTAACCCTCTTAACATTGACCCATTAAAATGTAATCAATCAAAAGGAAAAATAGATGAGTGGAAGAAAATAATAATGAAAACATAAAAAAATAGAGGTAGTTTGATCACAAAGAAATAATATTTTTCTTTCATTTCTTACCATTTTACAATGGAAAGTCTCGTTTAAAGTCACTTCCTTTTCCCCAAATTTTGTTTCGTTTATATACCACAAGACCTTTTTTTTTTCTTTAACTTTCATAAAGCGTATTGAAATTAGGAGTGAATAATTATTTTACCTAATTTTTTCTTTGAAACCCAGATTTAAAACTCAGATTAAGTTTAAATTTAACTCATAATTTTATCAATGTTTTATCCATTGACAACAACGTTTGATAGATACAAACTATGAAAACCCGTAAGTGAGAAAAATTAGTTGTTTAAAACTAATAATTATAAATATAAACTAGACATTTCAGATTTTCAAAATCTATTAAGGTTTGTTTACTAGTAATTTTTTTGAATAGTTAACAAAATTATATATTTTAATGATGTATATTTGTTATTTGAATTTCTCAAATAAAAAAAAAAGTAAGAATTCTCATTTAGAACTTTGCTTTCACACTATAATACGTGATTATGGATAACTTTAAAGTGAAGTCATGAAGTGGGTGAGTAAACCACCAAGTCAATGATCAAATGAAAATAGAAAAACGCAAAAATGGACTCATTGACAAGATATAGTCCAAGCAATAATTGTTTAGTTGAGTTATCACAAACGCATATACGTTATTTTTCAAAACTAAACACTTAGAGTTAGTCAATATGGAAGGTATAATATGAAAGAAATATTAAAGTAATAGGTTTAATAACTATTTTGGTTCAATAGTAAGTTTTGTTCAAAATGGTCCTATTTTATTTGAAATGTTTAAAGTGATTCATTCTTTTTGTAAAAATGATTTAATTTGGTCTTTTTTACTGACAGTGTTTAAATTGCTAACGATGTAATGTTTACCTTAGTTAATATTTAATGAGTTGTCTAGTTTTAAAATATGTGGCAAGATCAACCCAAGTGACGTGACAATGTTAAAAGTGAAATGATTTTTGTGAAAGGAAATTACAATTAGTTTCAAAGGTATTTGCGATTAAGGTTAAATTGGGGTTGAAGAATCTAGTGAAATTGGTGTTCAAATTGGATTCGTGGTTTGTTGAAATTACAATTAAAAGAACACAAGTCAGGTAAGTGTTCTTAACCTAATGTTGTGTTTATTGGATTGGGGTGTTAGGGTTTAGTTTCGCATTGAATATGTTAATATGTTTAAAAGTAATATTTTGTTTGATTGGGCATGAGTTTCGTGCTTAAAATTTTGTAATTATTTGTAATTGTGTTGTGAAAGCTTTTCGGTTTGCCTATAATTACATTGAATATAATTCGTTGTTGATTTGGGTTTAATTATGGTTAAAATTGTCATGTTATTTTAAGATTATTTAGTGATCCCGTATGTGTTACTTTAAGATTATTTAGTGATTCGGTTGACATTTACAAGATAGGATTTAGGATGTCTGGCCAAAGGTTTGAAGTAGTGGTCCACCATAGTGTGACCTTGATAAAAGAGATGTCATTTTAGTATATAGATGGGGAGATAGCTTATTGGGACGTTGACCCCAATAAATGAAGTTATTTTGAAATACTAGGTGCCCTTAAAGATGTGGGATACATCGAAGTAAATGAGTTATTTTATAGTATACAAACTATGTTATATAAGTTGTATGATGATAGAGGTGCAATGAATATGATCAATGTGGCAAAACATTTTGGGCAAGTTAACTTGTTTGTTGCTAATGAGTGCATATTTATGCCCACATTTATGGTATAAATTCAATATTTTGATGGAATTCTTATGCTTAATTGGTTGATTTGAAGATTATTTGTGACAATTGGATTTACCGGGTTTAGGAATTAAAGATGTTTAAAATGTGATTTTAAGTCGCATAATTATTTTGGATAGTCTAATGTTTATTAATGTCGTTAAAATTAAAGTTTTATCCATTTAAAATGTGAAATTAATTTGTCCAAAGTTACAAAATGAGTCCAAATTTTGAAATTCTGGAAAGAAATGTTCAAAGAGCTGAAGGCACCCTTATTTTTACATACAACCCCTTTTTCTAAACAAGCCCAACAATAAGCCTTTTGTCCTACATCCCTAATTCCCTGTACACACTCCTCCTACACTCATAAGTTAGATTCACTCAAATTATGCCACGTGGAAATCCTCCACTTATGGATCAAGTCAATCACATGCTACCACCTCATCACCGACCAACCAACCACCGCGACACCACCATCTTTCACCTTGTGTCGACCATCATGAAAAACTACCTACCTCCACTACGAGCTTCACAATGCCACTCAGGCCACCACAGAGTCGTAAATCAAACCACCACGAAGCCATTACCTCCACTACCACGCAAAACTTGCAAAAGTAGAAACCTCAATCGCTCTTACCTCCATTGACACACCACCGCGAGCAACATCTGACCCACATCACCTCTATGGCCACCACGCAAAGTTCTTCACCTCCCTCGCAACTTCGTCATCTTCACACAATCAGACCGCGACAAAAACCCCCCTTCTTCATCATCCACGCGAACTTGCACACCATAGAACCCAATCACAATATTCTCCATGGTAACCAAACTACTCTTCTCGTAACCCATCCTCTTCTCCTGCCTCACACAGGTGAAAGAGAGACCCTAACTTTAAGGGTATCACCCCCACCACACTAGATCACTTCCAACTCTTGAACAAGTCAAGAGTAGCCCTCTGAGTATCCCACCCCTTGGTAACGACCAAACAATCATTGTGAAAACTAAATCTAAACCTTGCAAACAACATAAAGCTACAAGGTTACACAACAAAACCAAACACCACAACAATCAAAATACAACACACATAATATTTCACACTTTAGAGGAACACAGCTAAAGCTAGACGAGCTCACTCCCCAAAGGCCCCAAAAGGTTTTTCGAAAACTTTGCTTTGATACCAAATGTAACACCCCAATTTCTGAGATGTCACGGTTATTAAAAATCGTTAAAATTCAAAATTTATTATAGCACTAAAATGTACTTAAAGAAAACCTTATCCAATTACATTATTTCGAGTATTAAAATAACAAAGGAAATACTCCAATTATATTATCTTAACTTGTAAAACAAAATAGGTTTAAATGAATCCCAATGTTATTCCACATCCTCTCTCGAGTTAATCATGCCTCTAGAACATCTGTAACATTATTTTCTCACGTATAACACATTATATGATCATCGCCAATAATTTCATTCACAAACACACAAACCCAAACATGTTTGGGGTAAACTACCAATAAAACAATCATCACAACAAGATACATACTGATTATATCAACCATAATCAAACACACAAGATACATATCTTTTTATTATACCAACCATAATGAAACACACAACAATATACATACCTTTTGATTATATCAACCATAATCAATCATCTCATACATAATAGTAATAATAATAGGATTCTTAATCCTCTAACATAAACAATTCAATCATACTGAATTACTCGATCCTCGATCCCGGATCATTGATCTATAACCCTTGATGTCATCACTAACATCTCATACATAAACCCTTGGTCTATCCACTCATTAACACCCATGTTAACTACTTACTATAACCATTATAGTAACACCACTATCAACATAACATAACTTGGAGCATCTCAAGTACAGTGATCATCATCATAGATACACCACCATCATGACTATCCAGTTATGAACAACACCATGAGCATCACCGTAACATAATACCATAGTGGAAAGAGTCTATCCTACTTCTGTACCTTACCTCATCGACTGTAGCCGCTCCTACAACCTACCTGTAGCCTCCCCTACAAGACATCTGGAGCCTCCTCTACAAATCATCTCCTTCAATTGAACACAAGACAAAAGGAAGCGCATATCCGTAAATAGAACCAAGATTTATGAGGTACAACAAGTAGACTTATCCTTCACTATCAGGTACATCCCAACATTCACTTATGCTCCACTCTCAACCACAAGTCAAACTAACCCTAAACGTAACCACTAACCTCAATCTCTGATTATCATCGTGTTCAATAGCTCCTCAAGCAAGGTTCAAGTTCATTCTTCATCAAATTCGTCATTTTTCACCAAAATGCACTGTGATAATCAATTATCACTTAAAATAATCGATTATCTCAAAGAAATTTACCAAGAAACATCACGTAGAAATGAATAATCGATTATCATCCTAGATAGTCTATTATTCCCGAAACCACACTCAAAACTAACGCCCAGATAATCGATTATAACTAATGATAATCGATTATTGTCAGATCGAAACTCATCCTAGACATGATTCAAGCATTCAAACATACATCAACCCTACATCACGTGGAAACATAGTTAACACATCATATATGCATTCAAGCACCACATACACATGCAAACATAGTCAAACACATATAATACATCAATTGAATCATCCAGATCCAATCATTGACATGTTATACCCCCAATAATAGGGTGCAAAAGAGTCTCCGATAAAAACACCAAATAGGATTTTCAATCATCCAAACTAATTAAGCATAATGCTTACAAATGAGAACCAAGAAGATTAAAATTCTCTGAAACAGAGTTGTTGATGCAAGACTATTTTATCCCAAACTAAACCTTTGATTGACGATCCAAACGGTAAAAATGAAGAACCATACGTCTGGAACCCACTATATCAAAATTAGCCTGATCCAATTGCGAACGACTTCACAACGATGAAAACATCAGTGTAGATTTTATGAAATTCTCCAAAACAGAATTGCTAATGCGAGGCTGTTCTCTCCCAAACTATACCTCTGATTGACGATCTGAATGGTCAAAATCAAGAACCATACGTCTAGAACCCACTATCCAACAATCAGCCCGATCCAACGATGAATGACTTCCAACAACGAAAACACCAGTACAGGTTTTATGTTATGCGGGAATGAATTTTTCTCTTCCTTTCTCTCTCACTTGGCTTGTCCCTCTCTTCAAATGACTCTATTGTGCCCTACTAATTTGACCCATCTTCACTAAAACAAAAGTGACACATAATGGTCCACATTATTTTTCCTATTCTCCACATAGGAAGGGAGCCCAATAACACAACACTTACAACATATATTTGCATGGAAACCCCCAAGCATCATAACTTTGTCTCCCTTAGCATCAAACCCTTTATTGGGATAACCCAACAAAACATACATAATACATTCATAGGGAAAACTCATCACAAATATTACATAAATCCTATGCCCATTCATACACAAACTCTTACCGAACAATGACTATTGATAATTATAATCATATACACATGTCTAAAAACAAGGATTAACAATCAAGATAATCAAGAATACATATAACATACAACCATAAACAAACAAATGTAAGTTTTCCCATACCTTGACCAATCATAAGACTTTATCTATAACATTAAAACACCACCAATCTTCCTTTACACGAAGAGGATCTCGTTGTTCTCTCTCGTCTTCTCCCAAAACAGTAATCTCCTCTCTTTCTCTGTTTCCTCTCTTTGATTTAGAGTTTCTAGAATTTCTAAACACCAAATCACCCCTTAATTAATTTTTATACCAATTAAATAAAGGTAAAATATTATTTTACCCTAGACAAAATTACACTAGTGCAAAAAAGACTTTAGACGTCTGTTATTTTGGGCTTTTAACGTCTGATCTCTGTCCGACGTCTATATGGGTGACGTTAATGAGACGTCGGACCCTTTAGGTCAGACGTCTCTATAGACGTCGGATCTATATAGGTCTGACGTCTATATAGACGTCGGACCTATATAGGTCAGACGTCTCTATAGACGTCGGATCTATATATAGGTCCGACGTCTATATAGACGTCTGATCCATGCAGGTTAGACGTCTCTGAGGTTGCTCCTGACTCATGGTGATTCGAGTTTACAACTTTATATTTTAGTTGAAGAGAATGTATTGTACATTTTTTTATTGGATGGTTTTAAAAATGTAGTGGAGGGAATTGGAGGAGTACAAAACGCAAGAAATCGCTGCCATAGAACGCCGCCTAAAGAAACAAGAATAACTGCACCAAAACCCAACGAAAACACATTTTAATCGGTTCAAATGAAAGATAATGCATCAAAGAGTGATGTAATCGGAGTAAAATTAATTTAAAACGGTGCAAAAGTGAGAAAACGAACCTGAAAAGCATAACTCGTAGAGAAAAAACGCGACGAAGATGATGAAATATGAGTGCGCGTAACGGTTGTCTCGCGTTCACGGTGTTTTAATGCCAAAATTTAGACGTCGATCCCCCCAACTAACAAACGTCTAAAGTGCTTCAGAAGTCGGAGTGGCGGGATCAGACGTCTAAATGGAGTCAAAAAGTGACTTTTTAAATTTTTGGGTTTAAGGTTTAGAAGTCGGTCCCCCCATCTAACAGACGTCTAAAGTGCTTTAGAAGTCGGAGTGGCGGGATCAGACGTCTAAATGGAGTCAAAAAGTGATTTTTTAATTTTTGGGTTTAGAGTTTAGAAGTCGGTCCCCCAACTAACAGACGTCTAAAGTGCTTCAGAAGTCGGAGTGGCGGGATTAGACGTCTAAATGGAGTCAAAAAGTGACTTTTTAAATTTTTGGGTTTAAGGTTTAGAAGTCGGTCCCCCCATCTAACAGACGTCTAAAGTGCTTTAGAAGTCGGAGTGGCGGGATCAGACGTCTAAATGGAGTCAAAAAGTGATTTTTTAATTTTTGGGTTTAGAGTTTAGAAGTCGGTCCCCCCAACTAACAGACGTCTAAAGTGCTTCAGAAGTCGGAGTGGCGGGATCAGACGTCTAAATGGAGTCAAAAAGTGACTTTTTAAATTTTTGGGTTTAAGGTTTAGAAGTCGGTCCCCCCAACTAACAGACGTCTAAAGTGCTTTAGAAGTCGGAGTGGCGGGATCAGACGTCTAAATGGAGTCAAAAAGTGACTTTTTAAATTTTTGGGTTTAAGGTTTAGAAGTCGGTCCCCCCAACTAACAGACGTCTAAAGTGCTTTAGAAGTCGGAGTGGCGGGATCAGACGTCTAAATGGAGTCAAAAAGTGATTTTTTAATTTTTGGGTTTAGAGTTTAGAAGTCGGTCCCCCCAACTAACAGACGTCTAAAGTGCTTTAGAAGTCGGAGTGGCGGGATCAGACGTCTAAATGGTGTCAAAAAGTGATTTTTTAATTTTTGGGTTTAGGGTTTAGAAGTCGGTCCCCCCAACTAACAGACGTCTAAAGTGCTTCAGAAGTCGGAGTGGCGGGATCAGACGTCTAAATGGAATAAAAAATTATTTCTTTTTAACTTTTTCGTTTAGTTTTGGCGTCTATTCGGGGGAGCCGACGTATATGAGTATTTAGACGTCGGGCCCTTACATAACCGACGTCTAAATAATTGTTTTATTTACGAAAAATGCCACCGGTCATTTTTTACGTTGGATATTCGAGGGTCAGACGTCTAAAGGGTGACGTTAAAGGTCTTTTTTGCACTAGTGTTATAAAGAAATAACATAACAACTATATTCTAACAAAAATATATATTCAACAACATTAATTTTCAAACAAAAACTCAAATCACAAAACTACTTTATGTTTAAAACACTTATTTTCTAAGATCATACAAATATATATATATATATATATATATATATATATATATAGATATAAAAGTATTTTTATAAGAGTACTTACATATTGAAAAATAATATTAATTGTATAATATAACCAATCTACAATTACTTAATTATTTGTAATAGAACGTAAATAACAAAATCAAATATTAATATTATTATAAAATAATTTTCAATTAATTATATCTATACGTGGAAGATTGATTTTGTAACCGTCATAATTCTTTTCTCACATTATATTTCTATTTTATCTGTATTTTGTAATGGATTTTTGTTGTACACATATTCCTATCCATTTTTATCTCTACTAATATAAATTATTTCATTAACTATTTTGTATCTATTTTTTTATAGTTAATTTTTAAGAATATGTATTTTTTATATTTAATGAAAATTTTATTTTAATAATAATTAGAATAATTATTTATTTATTATTATAAAGTAAAAATGAACATACATGTGGAGAAGCATGTATTTTTACTAGTCTTTATTAATATAAATTAATTTATTATTTTACTTTTAAAATTTATAATTATATTCTTAAATTTAATTAATTATCTAGAATAAAATTATAAAAATTATTTATTTTTTATATTATTTCTTTTAATGATTATGATAAAAAAAGTAGTATCTTTCCATTCGTACATATGAAGAAAATTACCATGTCATCATTTCACTTCTCATATTAAATAATGGATCCTGATATTTTGACACCAAAATTTTGACACATTTTTTATAACGCGAGTTGTGACCATTTGATTGGTTCAAATTTCTTTTTGTTTTATTCTGAAATTGTGACGTTGAAAATGCTGAAAGTTAAAGAAATTTGGGATTCCAAATAACTCCTTGTCTTGTTTCATTAGAAATCACCGTTCTCTTTCTTAATTGTCGTTCACGATCTTCGTTGTACCTCTTCGTTTTGGTTTTCGGTGTTCGTCTTCGTTGTAGTTGTGGTTGTCCGTTGTCGGTGTGGTTGTATGTTTTCGTTGCATCTCTTGGCTTCGGTGAACGTTGTCGTCTTTGTTTAGTGTATTTTGCGAAATGGCAAGTTCAGGTAACCATGGTCCTTCGACAAGCAAGGTAAATGTGTTTTTCCTCCATTGTGTTGATTGGGTTTTCGGTTTGGATTTTGGGTTTTCGTTGTTATGTTAAATTTTGTTGTTATTATCGTTTTAGGACTTATAAGTTTTGGTAATTTTGTTTGTCGTTGATGCAGTTGAGGGTTAGTCACTCATTTTCAACAAAGTATATTTCTACTTTGAACAAGCGTTTGTCAAAGGAGCATCGGTCACTGATTGCGGAGACTCCTTTTTAGTGGTTTTTAGATTTTGGTGGTAAAGTTAAAGTAGGTAGGAATATTTTGAGTGAGTTATTGGTAAAATGGGTGGATTCCAATAGTGGTTTTTTAACTGGAGATAAACTTGTGTCTATGAATGAGAAGGAATTTTGTTTAGGTTTGGGGTTGAGTTCAGATGGTCAAAATATTAACTTAAGGGAAGAATTGGGAAGAAATACATCTTTGAAATACTTAGGCAATGGAACAAAATATTTGAATTTGGTATACAAATATTTGATGAGAAAACATAAAAGAAAGATATCTCCTTCTCATTTTTGTAGCTTGTACATATTGGTAGGGATATGTGAGATATTATTTCCACACCGTAGCGGAAGAGTGTTTCCCATAATGTTTGAAATTGTTGATAATTTAAGTGGTTTGGGTAATTATTGTTGGGGTAATTTAGTGTATCGTTATTTGGTACGTAGTTTGTGCAAAGCTTCATATGCTTTAAAGAAAGGAAAAGGTACACGCAATGTTTATGTTGATGGTTGCGTTTACATGCTGCAGGTAATTTAGATTTTTTGAATTAAAATGTCCCTTTTTTTTTAAGTAGTGGGTTGGTTTATGTTTTTGACTAAATGATAAGATGAACATTTTTTTGAGGTATGGTTTTGTGAGAATTTATGTCCTCCCAAAGGTCGAATAGAGAAATTCCCACGAATATTGCATTGGATGAATATAAATTTGGGAGACAAATTTGTGAAAGGAGTTATGGAGACGGGTGTGGTATGTGGTTTATTGTTTGAGTGTTGTATGTTATGATATATTCACTGAACTTCTATATTATGATATGTATTGTTGAATTTCAGGTTCATCATGATGTTGATGTTTCAATGATGGATAAGAAGGATGAGAAGGATGACCAAAGAAGACCAAAAATGAAAGATAACCAACCAACACCAAAGAAGTTACAAAAAAGAAAACGCAGAGAAAGTTTTATGAAAGCTTTAGACGAGCAAGAAAATCTAATTGCAGAACTTAAGAGGAGGGTTGTTGTCTTGGAGGCAGAGTTGGTCGAAGAGAAAGCTAGAAGAAGAAATGAACATGGTGGTGGAGAGAGTGTGCCATGTGAAGAACCGTGCATGAATAGTGAATTTTTTTCCACTACTGGAGGAATGTCCGACAATCCACCTTCAATGAATACGTATGCGAGGATGAGGTCACGAATGCGTTACAAGAGCAGAATGCTTAGGACTCCTTACACTGGATTTCTTAGAATTAAAAATGAGTGATATTTATAAGTTTGTCAATTTCAATACAAACACGAGGATGCTTCTTCATCTTAATGTCCTGAGATGCTGCAAGTTTGTCATCTTCATGTGGTGGTTCTTCATCCCCTGCTTCTTCATCCCCTGCTTCTTCATTATAGGGACCTCCATGTTGTTCATCATCTCCACCAACATCTTCTTCATCGCCTCTACTTGCAGGTGCTTCCTCTGCACCACCAACACCTTCTTCATCATGACCAAATTCAAATTCTTCATTAAAGATTGTAGTTTGACGAATGTCAATTAACTCCCGCGTAATAACTCCAATCTTTGCATTCAGTGTCATAATATCATGATTGTTTTTCCTCATTCTCTCTTCAGCACCTGCTAACCACGTGTCATCATTAGAGCTTTCATCATCTCTTTCCTGAACCCAAGATCGTTCAGGCATCGATCCTTCACCCATCCCTCCATCATCCATGTGGAATGCAGCACGGATTTCAGCCACTTCACAATCTTCCTTACTTACATACCACTCCAAATTTAACTATACCATACACAAAGAACCAAAGTAATCAAATAAGAACATCATTATCTAAAACAAAATTATAACAAATGTTCAAACACTTACATCTTCGGTCTTAAAAATATTATCAATTTCTTTTGTCGTTGCTGTATAAGGGAACCATCGCAATATGCGCGGGAACCTCCTATGAGAGTAATGACTATGCAAAGACAGTCTTTCAATCGCCCAAGCCTTAAAATATGAAAATAAATAGTTACCCAAATTTCACAATGTTGTACATTCCATTTACTAAATTAATTATAAATCATGTCACCTGCAACACGACCACATTGCCACTAAGACTGAGTGAGCGGGCGATTCCTCTAGACATTATTTTCTTCATGCATTTATTTAAATTTTGCACAATATGTTTATGTACACCAGTCGCCCAATCGTATAGACACAAACTATCTAACTCATCTAACACTTGACAAGGCATGTTAAAAATATACTTAGACTTCCTAGGAAAATAAAATGAAAACAAACACACTAATATATATAACCTACACACTACATCAACCTCTATGTTTTCATCCCGGACAACCAAACAAAACATGTCCATGGCCTCCTTCAATGTAGTGGTTTTTGGATTAAACATATCACCAACCACTTCAACAACTGATTCGTCAAAAGGGATCTCTAAACCACCTATATCTAAACCTATGGTCATTAACACATCAAGAACACTAAATGGGACCAATTCTTGACTAACTATAAAACTGACATCATGCTCAATCCATCGTTGGACCATCATCTTCAATAATTTCAAATTCACCTCCAAGGGCTCCACAATGTGCAAACACCACCTAAAATGAGTCATCCTAATGCGCTCTACATGAGCATCTCCTACTAACCTATTCATTTCAACAATGCTCGATGATTCCATTGAGATACGAAGGCGCCACTACAAAACAATAACAAATATTTATTATTCACTATACAAGCTAAATATCATCACTATAAATAACAAATTACATTTCATCTTACATTTGCTTGTTCGGATGCCATTGGACCTGCAATTATAACATAAACAAAACAACAATGTTCGACAACATCGTTAGGGTTTGCCAAAGAAATAAAGGTCAATGATGGAAAAGATGGTTAGAATTCATGCAGTTCTACTTACCAAAAAACACCACGACAGTGAGAACGCCAATGCTCGACAGCGTCGTCCAACCGGGCTTCAATCCTGCACAACACCTATGTCCAAGAAAGCGACAACGAACAAAACCAAATATCGATTACAGAGTCTCGTTTTTAGGGATAAAACACGAGAGAGGTGAGAGTACTCAGAGAGACAAAGGAATGCCACAAAAGAGAGAAGGCGAGAGGTGAAAAGAGAGAAGGCAAAAGGTGAAAGAAGAATATGGTAACCGCTAAAATGAAATTTCGTAATTTATCTTTCCAATTATACCCTCCGTGATGAAATACCTATTCATTCTTTATTTAAATTTAAAGGTTTAATCCTTTTCGACATCCCTATTTATATACGAATGTCTCAATTGAGTCCTCGTTTTTTAAAGTGTATCAAAATGGTCCCTAATTTTGAAAATTGATATCAATTGAGTCCTTTCCGTTAAGTTGGCTGGACGGCGTTAAAAAAAAATTGATGAGTGGATGCTGAGATGACGAACGAACGCTCGTCCACCAGCGAACGAACGCTCGTCCACCAGAGAACGAACACTCGTCGACCTCTTACTGCTGGACGACTGTTCGTTCCACACTGGACGACCGTTCGTTCGGTGGTGGACGAGCGTTCGTTCGTTGGTGGACGAGCGTTCGTTCGCTGGTGGACGAGCGTTCGTTCGTCATCTCAGCATCCACTCATCAATTTTTTTAAGGCCGTCCAGCCAACTTAACGGAAAGGATTCAATTGATATCAATTTTTAAAATTAGGGACCATTTTGATACATTTTAAAAAAGGAGGACCCAATTGAGACATTCGTACATAAATAGGGATGTGGAAAAGGATTAAACCTTATTTAAAACAACAGCCAATGGACAATCGTCAAGAGACATTGTAAAAAATGTGTTAAAAAATTGGTGTTAAAGAAGCGTTTTCGTTTCATAATACCCACTGTTTTTTTTTTCCACAAAAATCGTGATTTGGAACATTGTTGCCAAAACAAGAAAACAACGTCAATCGAACAAATTAGAAAAGAAAGAAACATAGTTAGTTGATTAACATATTCTGAGATTGAAAGTTTTCAGCCACCAACCCTCTGTCGTTTCATTCATTTCCTTCATCTGCAGGTACTCGGTAATATTCGTGCACCCTCGCATCATGCCCTTTGATCCTAAAATATAGCAGCCTTCATCCTCTGATGGGTTTTTGATAAAGCAACCGTTTTTGTCACTGGATTTGGAAAACAGCTAGTTCCCATGGAGGGGTTGGTGAGTTCTGGGATCAACACCATTCGTGTTTTTGGTGTTACAAAGCACCAATCTCGTTTTCTTCCTTCATCAACGCTTCATCTGAGGAGTGATAGAGTGTGTGGAATTAGAATTGGGGTTGAGGAGAAGAAGAAGAAGCCGTGTTTCGTTATGGCTGCATCTGTTGGGGGCTCCAAAGTGGGCCATTTTGAGAACACACTCCCGTCCAAAGGTTATTATGATATATAACTTATGTGCATTACATGTTTATGATGTTATTTCCTTCATGATTTTAGGGAACAATAAAATAGTGATGCTTTTTTGATGATAGAGGTTCTTGAGCTTTGGAGAAAGGGTGATGCTGTTTGCTTCGATGTGGATAGCACTGTGTGTTTGGATGAAGGGATTGATGAGATTGCTGAGTTCTGTGGGGCTGGAAAGGCTGTTGCAGAGTGGACTGCTAGGTTGGATTGTTCAACTGGGTCTTTGTTAAAATTGAAATGTTTTTGTTTTTATTTGAGACTTTTTGTTGTTGTTTATGGTATATCTGATTCAGTGTTGGATTTCGTAGAGCGATGGGTGGTTCTGTTCCGTTTGAGGAAGCCTTGGCTGCTAGGCTGTCTTTGTTCAACCCCTCTTGGTCTCAACTTCAGAATTTTCTTAAGCAAAAGCCACCAAGGTGTGACTCAGGGAGACTGAATGGTTTTTTGTGTTTCCAATGTTTGTTGTCTTTTTGCGGATTTAACGTACTTGATTGATTAATGTATGAACATTTTGCTTTTGATTAGGCTTTTCACTGAAAAAAGTAACCAGGACAGTTTCTTGTGAATTTCCCAGTTCTTCTTGCCTTAGGTTTTCTTAATTTGTTAGAAGGGGAGTGTTGGTGTGATGGTTAGATTTATTGCCTTGTGAATAGGAGATCACAGGTTCTATTAGTGGAATGAGCCTCTTGTAAGTGCAAGGTAAGGCTTTCTACACTAAACCTGTTATGTGTCTGATCCTTTCCAAGACTGTGTCCATTGCAAGAGCTTTATAGCATTAGGTTGTACTCGTAGACTTTTAATTTGACAGCATTGAAAGGATTTGGTTTTAGCTTTTTGTGTGAGTTTTGCTACAAATCAGGAACATTTTTTGAGAGAATTCAGCCTGAAATTTACCAAGACTCAAATACTGGTTAAAACAAAGTGCAAATTAGTTCTGTTCTGACAAAAAAATTCTGGATGTGGTACTTTTCCTTATATAATTAAACATCCTTGTGATGGAAAGACCTTATCACAGTATCACTGTATCTTTAACACTGCAGCTTATGTACTTGTGCTGTGTTTTTTTGTTAGTGGAAGAGAAATGATGTTAGTTTTATCGTATAGTCTACCTATGATAGGTTTCTGATAAAGAAACCTATTCAAGATCCTCTGGAAACAACACTTAGGCGCCAAGAAGACAAAAAAGAAAGCAAACTGTGTTGTATATTATTCACAAAGTCCAGTCTGTACACTCACACTAACAAGGGCTTAACCCCTTCAACAGGCTTGATCCTGTTTAACTACAACTGCCAAAAGTCCCCTCAGCAACTAACCCCTCTACAATTTATATTCTCCAATTCCCGCCCTACCCAACTGTTATTACAGTTGGGTTACTCAACTAACTCATTAACTCATTCTTTTCCTTCTCTCATAAACCTTCCAACTCTTCTCATTCCTAACATTGCCCTCTGCCTGAAGTTCAACCTTGCCCCCAAGGTTGAAATCGGGGTACTGCTCTCTGATAACCACTTCATCCTCCCATGTTGCTCCTTCTTGTCCTCCATCCTGCCATTCAATTAACAGTTGGGGCACATTCTCCTCTCCTCGTTGTGTGACTCTTCTCCCTCGAACATTGATGGGCCACCAAGATGGTCCGTCAGCCTGCAATTCTGGAGGCAATTCCTTCTCTACCTGCTGCTCCCCTATAGCTTTCTTCAGTTGGGACACATGAAATACAGGGTGTATGCGTGCTGTCTCTGGTAACTGGAGTTTATAGGCCACTGCTCCCACTCTTTTGATCACCTGAAATGGGCCAAAAAATCTGGCTGCTAATTTCGGATGAAGTCTGGTTGGCATAGAAGTTTGTCGATGGGGCCTGATCTTCAAGTATACCCAGTCCCCTCCTCTTCTTGTTGGCCTGTGTTACCATCAACTCTTGTGCCCTCTCCAAGTGGAACTTCAGTTGTCGGAGAGCTTCATCCCGTGTTTGCAATTCCTGATTCATTGCCTCCACCAAAGATTCTCCCGGTATAAATCGTTGCAGGGATGGAGGTGGTCTCCCATAGACTGTTTCAAACGGTGTGCACCGAATTGCTCCCTGATAACTGGTATTATACCAGTACTCAGCCCAAGGTAGGACCGTCATCCATCCTCTAGGCTGCTCTGAACAAAAACATCTAAGGTATCCCTCCAAAACACGGTTCAGAACCTCTGTTTGGCCGTCGGTCTCTGGGTGATAAGCGGTACTCATATTCAGTTTCGTGCCCTGCCCTTTAAACAGCTCCTGCCAAAAATTGCTGAGAAAAAGGGGATCCCGATCACTCACTATTGATCTCGGAATGCCATGCAACTTGACTATTTCTTTGATGAATAATTCTGCTACCATTTTAGCTGAATACGGATGCTTGAGTGGTATAAAATGACCGTATTTACTTAAGCGATCTACTACCACTAATATAGCATCATATCCCTGAGATTTTGGAAGCCTCACTATAAAATCCATGCTTAACTCTTCCCAAATGGCATTTGGAATAGGCAAAGGTTGCAGCAACCCTTGAGGAGAAGAGGACAAATACTTGTGCTGCTGACACACCAAGCACCCCGCCACATACTCCGTTACCCTCCTCTTCATATCAACCCAGTATAAAGATTGAGCCAACCTCCGATATGTCCTGTAAACACCCGAATGTCCCCCTGTTTGTGTAACGTGGAACTCTGCCATTAATCTAGGAATCCACGTGGAATTGGCCGCCAAAACTAACCTTCCTTTATAGTGTAACCTGTCCTGCTCCAGGGTATAAGCTGGATGGGTATTTGGATCCCTTCTCAAATCGTCCATTACCCTTTTCAACTTGTCATCTTCCTCCACCTCCCTTAAGATCTCACCAAAGTCCTGCCAATACGGCCTGGCCATTACTCCCAACTCTGCAACATCTTCCTTGTCTCCCTCCTCCCTCCTTGATAGTGCATCCGCCGCTTGGTTGGTAGCTCCTGCTTTGTACACTATCGCAAAATCATATCCCAACAATTTAGCAATCCAATTTTGTTGGTTTTGAGTAGTTATCCGCTGCTCTAACAAATGGCGAAGGCTTCTCTGGTCAGTGTGCACCACAAATCTTTGCCCTAGTAGGTAAGGCCTCCAGTGCTGTATGGCCAATACCAAGGCCATCAACTCTTTCTCATAGATGGATTTGCTCAACGTTCCTTCTGATAGTGCCTTACTAAAGTAGGCAATGGGTCGTCCCTCTTGAGTCAACACTGCCCCTACACCCATGCCCGAGGCATCACATTCTATATGAAAGGGTTGGTGGAAATCTGGTAAAGATAACACTGGAGCTGTCGTGATAGCTTTCTTCAACTGTTGCATAGCTTCTTTAGCCTTTTCATTCCATCCGAATTTCCCTTTTTTTAATAATTCCGTCAGGGGCTTGGCAATCTTCCCATAGTCTTTCACAAACCTCCTATAATACCCTGTCAACCCCAGAAACCCTCTTACTCCTTTGACTGTTTTCGGTCTGCTCCACTCAGTCATAGCCCTCACCTTCTCAGGGTCCATCTCTACCCCCTGACTTGATATTGCATGCCCCAAGTACCTAATTATGGTTCGCCCAAATTCGCACTTCTTTCGGTTTGCCACCCAGTGGTTCTGCTCTAGAGTATCCAACACCACGGTAACATGTTCAAGGTGCTCTTTCCAAGTGGCGCTGTAAACCAATATATCATCGAAGAATACCAAAACACACTTCCTTAAATACGGCTGAAAAAGGTTGTTCATGGCATTTTGGAAAGTAGCCGGGGCATTTGTAAGGCCGAAGGGCATTACCATAAATTCATAATGCCCTTGGTGTGTCCTAAAGGCCGTTTTCTCCACATCTTGCACTCCCATACGGATTTGATGATAACCGGCCTTCAAGTCGATCTTTGAAAAGTAACAGGCCCCCCTCAACTCATCCAATAGCTCCTCAATCACCGGTATTGGAAATTTATCTGGTACTGTGGCACGATTCAACGCTCTGTAATCGACACAAAACCTCCAACTACCGTCTTTTTTCTTCACCAATATCACCGGGCTCGAATAGGGACTGTGGCTGGGTCTAATCACCCCTGTTTTGAGCATTTCCTGGACTTGTTGCTCGATCTCCTCCTTCATCACATGTGGGTACCTGTAAGGTCTAACATTAACCGGATCTATGCCCTCTTTGAGAGGTATGTGATGCACCATGCCACGATCAGGAGGGAGCCCCACTGGATCCGCAAACACTTTGTCATACCTGCTCAACAACAACTCCAACTCCCTTCCTTGGCTTTCTGTCACAAGCTGACATTTTTCCCTTCCTTCTTTTGACTCTAAGTAACCACACTCCCAGATCAGCAACCACATCTCTGCCTCAGCCATTTTCAGCAAAGCCTCCGGTTCCACCATTTTCCTTTCTAAGGTTGGATCTCCTTGAATTCTCACCTTCCTCCCCAACTAATGATATGCCATTGTCAATTTACTCCAGTCCAAGGTCACTTCCCCTAATTTCTCCAACCATTCCACTCCTAATATTACATCCACCCCTCCTAACTCAAACAAGTGAAACTTCTCTACCACTTCTACTTCTCCCAACACAATTCTCACTTCCTCACAGCAGCCCCCTGTCTTCTTTTGATAACCGTCTCCCAAACTAACCCTGTAAGGTGGGGTCTCCACCACGGTCATTCCCATTTCTTCCACTAACTCCTGGCGTATAAAGTTGTGGCTAGCGCCACTGTCAATGAGAACCAACACTTCTCGACCCTCTATCCTTCCTTATAATTTCATAGTTTTTGGAGATGTTAACCCCCCTGCTGAAACAACAGATAACTCCATCTGGGACTGATCCATCTCATCTCTAGCTTCGTTCTCCTCTTCCTCCTCCTCTTCGGCTAGAATTAGCATCCTCAATCCTCTTTCAGGACATCTATGCCCAGGGCTAAAAGGTCCCCCACATCGGAAACACTTTCCCTCCTCTCTTCTTTTTATGAATTCCGAATAAGGTAAGTTTCGGACATTTCTTCCTCTTCCCTCTCCATTAGGCCTGGCAAACCCATTCCCTTGGTTTATCTCCCTCCTGACCGATCCCACGCTCTCTGCGGTTCCCCCTCGTCCTGATACCTCGCGACTGAATTCGCTTCTGGTAGCTACCCTCGCGGTTCCTCCCCACACATTGGCGCCCTTGGTCGACTGTCCCCCACTGACTTTGGATTGGGAGCACAACTTCTGTACGTCCCGGGCGATCCTCATAGCCGTCATTAGATCTTGCGGGTCATGGGGTCTCACGCAATCGCTTATTTCCTCTTGCAATCCCGCCATAAAATATCCCAGAAGCTGTTCCTCTGGAATTCCGGTCGTCTGCCCCACCAATACTTCGAAATCCCTAATATACTCGCTTACCGCGCCTCCCTGTTTAATGGCGGCCAGTCTCTCATAGACGGAGCCTCGACCTCCTTCTCCAAATCTGATCACCAACGCTCTCTTCAATCCCTCCCACGATCTGTTCCGGGTTTTTTCTCTCCAAAACCGAAACCAGTACGCAACATATCCTTCCATACTGATGAACGCCAACTGCACTTTCTCGTCCTCGGCCACCCCCTGCACTTCAAAAAATTTCTCCGCTCTACTTATCCAGATCAACGGGTCACCTCCTTCAAACCCCGGTAATTCTACCCGTTTCCTCCAATTGGGAGGGCATTCTTGATTTCCGTCTCGTCTCCGTTCTCGGTCTCCTTCGGCTCCGCCACCGTTGTCGTTCACGGACGACTCACTGGCTCTTTGGCGGTTTCCATTTGGATCGCGATTGCGGTCCCCCATCATCCTCACGATCGCCTGGATGTCTTGCCTCATCGCCTCGTAATTTTGTCTCAGTGCCCTCGTATCTGCCTTCGTCTCTGCCACTGCTTCTAGCTGTCCTTCCATCGCCACTACTCTTCCCTCCATTCCGCGCCCACTCTTCTCCTTCAATTGGGATCCGGCAGGTCGGACCAATTGATAGGTTTCTGATAAAGAAACCTATTCAAGATCCTCTGGAAACAACACTTAGGCGCCAAGAAGACAAAAAAGAAAGCAAACTGTGTTGTATATTATTCACAAAGTCCAGTCTGTACACTCACACTAACAAGGGCTTAACCCCTTCAACAGGCTTGATCCTGTTTAACTACAACTGCCAAAAGTCCCCCCAGCAACTAACCCCTCTACAATTTATATTCTCCAATTCCCGCCCTACCCAACTGTTATTACAGTTGGGTTACTCAACTAACTCATTAACTCATTCTTTTCCTTCTCTCATAAACCTTCCAACTCTTCTCATTCCTAACAACCTACCAAACCAATTTTGTCTGTTTGACATATCCATCCATGTCTGAAACAGATAAATGGACAGATTCAAGAGATTTGGTCACTCTCCCCCAGGATGCCCATGTAATTTCTAGCTCAACCCTTTTCTAGCAGTAGTGGAATTTCTGAACTACGATGTATACTGTTGGAAGTCCCACATTAACTAGAGATAAGGTCAATTCATACTTTATAAGTGGGTGCAAACCTCACCCTACAAGCCGGTTATGTGGGGTTGAGTTAGGCTTAAAGTTCACTTCTAACATATACTTTTCCCAACTGATGCATATTCAGTCACATTATGCAATTATATGTTTTCGTTTGACCCCTAACAAAAAAATGCTGCATGGTTTCTCGAGCAAGAAATTGTATTCCTCTGTATTCAAATTGTTCTTAAGTTATAATACAATTATGGAAAGAAACTAGAATCTATACACGATAAAATGAAAGAGGCGTAGAGAAATGACACTCTATGAAAGAGATTTATTGACTTATCATCCCTACTTAGCTTAATCTTTGATGAGACAAATGATTGATATTTGAACACTAAAGCTTGACTGGTCACTTTCTTTCTCTTCACCTTCAAATCCTCATTTCTCCCACGAGTATCTTGACATGTGTTTAGTTCAGACAGATTTGGAATAATGTTTACGATTCTATTTCTTAATGTGCAGGCTTTCCCCTGGCATAGAAGAGTTAGTCCAGAAGTTAAAGGCTAATGGCATTGCTGTTTATCTTGTCTCTGGTGGCTTCCGTCAAATGATCAATGTACGAATAATAGTTGAAATTAATGGTTTTTCTGATCCACTTTGTGCTTGGGGAGAAATCAATTGTTTCTATGGCATGTTGTGAATTTGGATAAACATTTTTTCTTCTGTCACTGAAAATATTTCATAACTAGTTCATTCAGTCATTGAATGCCCGTAATCTTGAAGATCACCACACATGTCTCTTGCAGAATACATCTATATTTTACTTCAGATTCTGGAATGAATGTGAGAGAGGGTTGATGCATTCTGGAATGGATATAATTAGCATCTATAGTCTGTCTTCTAATGCTCTTCCCATTCAAATGATTTTTGTCATGACATTCAGAGTTGTATGCTGTGCTTTTACATTTGACATGTTCTATGAATAAAGGGTAATGGATTAGATACTTTGTTTTAACTCCTGCACTCTTCTTATGAAGCCTGTTGCATCAATACTTGGAATTCCAGAAAGCCATATTTTTGCCAATAACCTACTTTTTAAGAGCTCTGGAGAGTTTCTGGGGTTCGATACAAGAGAGCCTACTTCAAGGAGTGGAGGAAAAGCTGTTGCTGTCCAACAGATCAAGAAGGTTCAGGCAGTACTCACATGTGAATTTTTTTTTCTTGAACTACTTTCATTGCTTAAAGCTGATCAAACTGATTTCCAGGCTCATGGTTTCAAAACTTTAACCATGGTGGGGGATGGTGCTACTGATATGGAGGTAAGAAAACGTATTTCCTGGTTATTTTATGGAAAATCTCATTTCCAACTGATTAGGCATTTTGTTTTTCTAATCTGAAACAACCTATCTCAACACTATATTGGCATCTGACACATAACAATGTTATAATCATTGTTTTTTCTCTCTGTAGATTTCACACACAATTGACCAAAAATAATGTTGACTTTTTATTGGTAAACAAACTTTTTTTAAACAGGATTAAATATGTTCTTTTTCTCTTAAAACTGCTAAAAGAATTGTATTTTCCCCCAAAACTAAATTATAAAGTATTTTGTGTATGCACCTTATGAAAGTTGCGTAAAACATCTTTCCCAACAAACATAGTTTTACATTACACTATAACCTTCACATGTTGTTTGTTGGAGAGAATGTTTTACATGACTTTCACAAAATATAAAAGTGCAATACTTCATAATTTAGTTTAAGAGCAAAACACAATCTTTTATGATAATTTAATGATAAAAAATATTTAACCCTTTTAAATATTTTTATCAAAATTGTTGTGTCATTGTTAGTTATTTCCTGTTATACCTTATTCATATGTGATAGTAATTGTGTGCTGTTTATGAGCCCACTTTTAGGCTCGTCAACCAGGTGGTGCTGACTTGTTCATTTGCTATGCTGGTGTTCAACTTCGAGAATCTGTTGCTGTGAAAGCTGATTGGCTAGTTTTCAATTTTAAAGACCTTATAAATTTGTTGGGGTAATTTTTCCTTTTTCTTTTTTCTTTTTTGTTTTCATTTGTTTTCTTCTGAGCCGGCGTGAGAAGTTTCCAATATGAAGAGGATTGGGATGTTGTCACCATCTCACTGTTTGAAATTTTTAGACTTTATTTAATGCATAACATATATTTGGCTATGGTATTATTCTCTGTAGTTGCTTTTCAGCTGCAGACCTTTAGGATTACAAAAGAGTGAGAAATCGAATAAAAAAACATTTGGTGTCTTTTCTTTCTAGTTGTCATCAAATTTTGTCCTTGCTAAATTAGATTTATTATTCTTTTGTCATTTTTAATTCTAATTGCTTTATTTCATGGTTGTTATTTTATTTGTGCAAATGTTCATGTTGCTATTGTTAGAAGTATAAATGCACTTCAACATTATGTTGCCAAGCTTATCTTAATGTCTTTTGGTGATGGGATTTCACAATTCAAAGGAAATTAAAATGCATTGAATTTTGATTGTTTACTTTTCAAATTAATTGAAATTTATGTATCTTTGATTGAATATTTCAATTATCACTAAATAAATGTATATTTTAATATTAAAAATCACTTGATGGTATTTTTTGGTCATGTTGAGATTATTTTTTGATTAAATTTCATTAAGATTTTTCTAGTTTATGTTGATAAAGGATTTTCTTTTTCAATTGATTTGGTTGACACTATTTTTTATTGGTGTCAATTATAATTATTTTGACTTGTATGAGTTAGAGAGATAAATTAACTACAAATAACTTTGATAAATATCAAGAAAAAAAAGTATGGATGAATTAGTTGAAAAATACTATCATCGGTATTAGTTGAGAAAGCTTTAATTAATGTTGATGGAAAAATAATTTTGGTCTAAATTGATGGAAAAATAACTTCAACAATGTTAATCGAAAAAATAAATATCCTGCATCAAGGTCGATTGAAAATTAACTTGCACATATTAACAAATAGTCTTATTGATGTTATAATTATCTTTGTTTATATCAATGGAAAAATGGCTTTGGCAATGGATGATGACATTTTGTCCAAAGCTAAACTAGCAAAGTTTAGACCTAACTTAAGTCAATGACACTTGATTGAGGTTGTGTCCATGAGAGAAGATTAAGATAAATAATCACATCTGATAGGGAAGGGACTATCAAGAATTTCAAATTCGTATATTTTTAAATATTTATATTGTATTATTAAGTAAATAATATATGTACAATAATAGTATTAAAAAATATTTGAATGTTATGACAATTTTATACAAAATATTTCAAAATAATGTTACTTTTAAAAATCAATTAATAATTATATTTTTTTAAATAATTAATATATATTATATTATAAAGAATAAAATGACAATAAAAATTGTAACATTTGGGATGTTACGGTTACGAACAAAAAAATTTAAAATGTTAAAACATATTATCATTCGGAAATCCAAATTCAATAAATCTTTACAAAACTGAACCATAATTTCAATTGATTACAAAATAAAATTACCAATAAAATATTTTATTTAAAATAAATTCGTAAATTTTTCAATTCTTTTAATTTGCTCGTTGTGTTATACCATATCTGAATTATCTGCATGATCATATGCTCCTGTATAATGATTATCGCAAGTAGAAATCACAACCATAAACATACGGGTGAACTAACTAAGGATCAATTATAATAAACATAATATAACTAACAAATGTTAAACGTTCATCACAATAATAACACACCAACAACTTAAATACAACAACCCATCATCATCACAACTTAGTGGTCTATTTTTCCTACATTACCACACCACCTAATCATCATAACTAATTCATTACGAGTCACACATTACCCTCTTCCCGTATCACATGACCAAAAGAGAACATCTTTCCCGCATCACATGGCTAAAAGAAAACATCTTTCCCGCATCACAGGCCGAAGAGAACTACATCCTACTACGAGTATATAAGCTACCTAGTTAGTCTAAAGATCAAAACTAAAATTATACATGAGATAACTTGTGATTTAAGCATCTAAAAGGAGAATAGACTTATTTATTCTTCTTTCTTTTAAGTCTAAGCTATGTGAAGTCTCACATTACTTGCACCTTAAAGAAGAGAAGAATATATAAGCTTCTTTACAACCAAACAAAGAGAAAGAAACTAGAAACTAGAATAGAAAAAATACAACCCTAAGAAAAACCTATGATATTCCTTTTGTGCTTCTTGTCACTCTTTAAACTCTTCATTCTTACCCTATCTATGATCATATCACTACTTCAATGGATCACTTGCATTAAGACCATGACTCTATAAGTAGCCAGAGCCTTAGATCTATTCCTAGCATCTAAAAGTAGAAGGAAAATCAGTTGGACCACAACTTGAAATCAGTTCACACTCAATCCCAAGCCAGTGAAATAAAATGAGTGATTAGTTAATCCAATAGTGAATACAAAAGAATTCACAAATATGTAATAAAAGCATACTTTGATAAATAAAATAGTACCAACAAGACAGTTCCAAATGGTTACATCTTTGCTTCGACACTTTAAGAGATTTAGCTCCTCATAATAGATGAAAATGTTACAATCCAAGGAGGATTCATAATCTCTTAAGACCTCTAATAACGTTCTTTAAAATTACAGAGAAAAATGTCTAAGAAACTCTTTAAAAAATTTTGTCCCAAGAGTATGTCCAGAAGTCCTTAAAATAGAGGAGCAACTCTATTTTTATAAAATTTCCAAGGCGTGGCTTCAACGGTGCAAGTATGGCTTCAACTACAGAGGTTTTCTTCCAAGGTGGGTTTTCTTTGTGGCTTAGGGCTCATGCTTTTGATGTTGTAGCCCCTGAGATAAGATCTTTGAGAATGAGGCTTCGTGGCTTAGCCTCAGGTTCAATGTTTGATGTTTCCCTTCAAGGTGGGTTTTCTCGTGTGGCTCAAGCCTCAAGATCCTTGCTCAGCCGCACCAATGTCATATTTGCTCAAAATTGCTTGGATTTCATCCACTTCCTTTATTTTTCCACTTCAACTCTCTATAATGAACAAAATCTACAAATAAGTCAAATTAGGGTGACTTCTACAAATATTTGACATAATCAAAACAAGATAAGCCTTAAATTGATCTCAAAATTAACTTATATTGGAGATTTATCACATGGGAGAACAATGCTCCCAGTAGAGACTCCAATTAAAATCTTAAGGAAGAAACAAACTTATGTTTGATGATTGGCTTAGCATCCTCTATAAGTAGTGTAAGTAGTTTTGACTCCAATAATGATGAAAATAAATATTATTAATTGCTTGATGCATTTCAAGAACTACATGAGGAAGTTAGAAAATTGCAATATCAAATAATAGGCACAAAGGGAAAAATAGGTGGTTGGAAAATAGAGTAAAATAACTATAAGAAGAAAATGAAAATCTGAAAACGATCCTGGAAAACTTAGAGAAAACTCATAAGAACCTTATTTGTGTTTGAAAGAAAAGTGCACCTAGAAAATTTCCGAAGACAACTAGAAAGAATTGCTTATCTAATGAAAACCCTCACTAAGTTCACTCTAAGCAAATCTAATCTTGATGTTGTCCTAAGCTCTCGAAGAAGTGTACTTAATAGAGAAGGCATAGGCTATACTAGTGAGATTAATCGATTAAAATCTAGAAATATTCTTATCATGAGAAAACCATCATCTATTACTTGCTTCTACTACTGTGAACATGGTTAGAAATCTAATTCTTGCTATTTTAAGAAATTTGGGGTTCCTAAGGGGAAGTTTCAATGGGTACCTAAAGTAGCATTACAATTCTCTAACATGAAAGGACCCAAATTTAACTAGGTACTTGCTTATTCTCTTTAATGTGTTTTGTAGTTAAGTCTTGAGGCTAAACAATTATATAGTATTTAGATAGTGGCTTCTCAAGACACATGACTAGAGATGCAAGAAAATTTAGCAAGATATCTTACAATGTCTATGGACATGTTACATATGGAGACAACAACACATGTAAAATTCTTGACCCTAGCAAGGTAAGAATTTCCTCTATTATTAAGAATGAAGTTGAGGGACTTAAACATAATCTCCTTAGTATTAGTTAGTTATGTGATAAAGGCTTAACATTAACCTTTGAAGTTAATCACTTCTAATATGATGTGCACAATCAAATGAGCTAATTTTCATTGGAAAAAGAATTATATAAACATGTGTGTGTGGTTGATTTCGAAAAACCATCTATTTTTTTATTCCATTGGATGTTTATTTGCTAAAAATTATGAACCTAGAATTTAGGATAAGAGACTAGCATATATTCATGTCACACCTAAATAAGCTTGTTTCAAAGAATCTAGTGTTTGATTTGCCTAAAATAAAGTTTGAAAAAGATAGACTTTGTGAAGCTTGCTAAAAAAAGGAAAACAGGTAAAAACACCATTTAAATCAAAATAGTGTGTCTCTACAATTAATCCCTAGAATTAATTCACATGGACTTATTTAAACCCTCTATGACCAAAAGCATAAGTGGAAATTATTATGCACTTGTTTTGGTTTACGACTTTTCAAGATTTACATGGACATTCTGTATCTCATTTAAAATTGACACCTTTAAAGTTTTTAAGAAATTTGCCAATGTTATTCAAAATGAAAAGCATTTGAAAATTAAATCACTTAGAAGTGATGATGGGTGAATTTCAAAATGAAGCTTTTGAAACCTTTTGTGCAAAATATTTCATTTCTCATAATTTTTTAGCTCCTAGAACACCATAGCAAAATGGTGTTGTAGAGAGGAAAAACATATAATTAGAATAGTTAACAATGACAATGTTGAATGAGACCTTTTGACAATACGCTTCAGTTTTCGAACCGAGACCTGTACTGCCGAGGTAAAAAGGTGAGAACTTTGGCCTCGGTTTCAACCGAGGTAATATGCCCAAAGTTTCTACTTTGGTTCTTCTGCACCCGAGGTAATAACATGGGTATATGACAGCGGTTCATACTAGAATCGATGCCAAAGCCCTTTATTTTTTTTTTTAAATCACGTGGTCTTATATGGAACGTTTAAAAAAAACCAACACGAACAAAAATTCCCAAAACCAGAACAATTAAAACCCTAATTACAAATCTCAAATTGCAAGAAAAGTTTGCAATCACAAAAACCCCAAATTTTCAATTCGTAATCCAAAACCCTAGCTCCAAAACGCACGAATCAGATTAAAAAAAAATCCCAAATTGGTATGAGGTCAAACGCAACTCCCTTCACTGCGAAGACACTAGAACATGAACCCTCGCGGAGGTGCCGCTGCTACCACATCGCGAGAAAGAAAGATGTGCCAAAGTTTTCGAAGTCGCCTCCCTTCCTACAAAAGTGAACCAACACTGAGAAGCGAAAAAGAGTCTTCCCTTCATGCGAAACAGGAACCAGAGTTGGAGAAGAGGAAAAGGAGGTTCGCCTCCCTCACTACAAGGCGAAACAAAACAAGAAGAAAAGAAAAAGATGAAGATGGGTGCTTCCCCCTTCTTGTGAAGCCGCGACAGAGGAGTGAAGAAGAGAACAAAACATTGGCGGAGAGAACCCCAAGGGCGAGAGAGAGCAACAATGCAATTTAAACCTAAATGAAGGCCTTTTGTCTAAAAATGCCTCTGTTCACGAAATTTAAGCCTAAACACATGTTATTACCTCGATTCTATAAAGAACCGAGGCCTAAAGTGCCTAGAAAAAAAATTCAAAAATTATATTAAATGGCATTTTTGCAATTTCAACGAACCTTTTTACCTCGGTTCCAAGGAGAACTAAGGCCATAGCCCCCTTCTGTCAGTTCAAACGTTAGAGTACAGAACGGAAATGTTAGTGGAGCAGAGAGGTTTTGGCCTCAGTTCTAAGAGTAACCGAGGCCAAAAAACCTGCATAGAGATATTTGTCAGCTGAAAAGTCTTTTCTTGGGAACTTTCGCAGGCTTTATTGCCTCGGTTGTCCTTGTAACTGAGGTTGTAGGTTCTTTATGGCTTCGGTTGAGATAGAACCGAGGCATATACTTTTCCAATAATTTCAAAAATGCCACCACTCTGTTTTATGCTTTGGGTTTTTGCCAACCGAAGCATAGTGGGCACGTTAGTACCCCCGTTTTTTACTAGTGATTGCATGTTATATACTAAATAGAACTTTAAAAAGATCCATTTTGAAACTCACACCTTATGAACTCTTCAAAGGAAGGAACCAAGTATCCAACACTTTAAAGTATTTGCTACAAGTGTTTTGTGCTTAACAATGTGATGGCATACCCTATTAGAATTTCAAGTGTGAGTCCTTGTCCCATTGATGAATGCATATTTGTTCCCTTATTTGACCTTTAATATTGGATTCTTAATTGGTTTTTGTACTTTAATAGAATGAGATATAAAAACATGTTAAAAATAGCTTTTTATTTTCATAAATGTCCTTTGGATATTTTAAGGTGCGTTAGGGCAGTTGCAGCTAAATTGAGCTTATTGAGGTGTGAAAATAAATTGGGTAAAAGGTCATGACACCTTAAAGATAAATTCAAGAATAGCAAATAATCAAGACCATAAGAAGTCAATACAAGCAGCACGAAAAAGTGAAGAAATTTGGCTAAGCCAATAAGAGGGAAGAGGTAACAAAAACTGGATCTTGTGGTTTTTTCTACTAAAAGGGCTTTGATAATTTATAAATGTTTATGATTAAAAAATAATTTGATGAAAATATATATTAAGATATTTTATTTTATATTGATAAAAAATTACCTTATTTAACTATATTAATAAATATCAAAAGATAATATCTACCATATCTTTTTTAATCTAGCAAATATCTTCTCAAATATTTTTAGATCTCCATGTTACCAATGAGGAGCATTGGTAAATTTTAAGATAAATTATTTTGATGATGCTGCAAGAAGATAAACTTGAAAAAGTTGTTAAAATTATTTTAAAAGCACTTTGTAGAATATAAATGTATTTGGAAAGTCTTTGAATATGTAATACTTAGAAAATCCCGTATCTTTAGTTAAGTTACGCATTTAATCGATTATGTGAAGCTATAATTGATTATCATGAGCACTCTTGAAAAAATCATTTTGCTCTGGAATAATCGATTATTCCTTCAAATAATCAATTATCAACTGGTCCTGATGAGAACTGCACAAGTCTCTGGAATAATCGATTGTTCCTTAGGATAATCGATTATCACTTTCTGAAAACCCTGTAACGGACTTAAATAATCGATTATCACTAAAAAAAATCGATTATCAGTGGCAATTGTAATCTATTTTTTCTAACACAGACTAGTTGCCTATATATATAGTTGTTCCAAAACCCTTAGTGGGTTAACTTTGAGCATTTTGAGAATACAGTTTGTCTGAGGAAGTTCCAAAAATCTAGTTAAAGAGGTTTGCCTGGTCTCGTGAATAGGAGAAGCTCGTGCTTTGTGGGTCAAAGGTCGGAGCGGTTCTCTTTGAGTTGGCAATGTTGTCATCTTCCGGTTCGTGTGTCGAAGGAAGATTTTATCTACACTGTTCCGGTTTGTTGGTCGAAGGAAAGTGTAGATTCTTGCTTCCGGTTCGTTGGTCGAAGGAAGGTTTTATTATTCTATTTTTTAACTCCATTATAATTTGTGAAACTGATTTTTAGTGAAAACGTTAATCACTTTTATAATGATTAACAACTAGACGTAGATTCTTTTGAATCGAACCAGGATAAAAATTATTGTGTGAATTTTTCTACTCCCTACACTCTTTACATTTTGCGCATATCAACTGTTCGATAAATTTTCTCTAAGAAAATCAATTTTCTAAAACGGATCATCTTAATACGAGTTTGACCGAACACGCGTTTCGCTATCTGTATTTCATTCCGTTGCGCGACTCTATAACAGTACCGATTGTTCCGACAATTGATATCAGAGCTTGCTTTGATATTCTTTCAAATTTTTGCGAAAATGGTCGGTCATCAAACTCAAGTGTATGTCGAAGGTGCTACCATCAACAGACCACCACTTTTTACTGGTGATAACTATGCATTCTGAAAAGTCAGAATGGAAATCTTTATGGGGTTTATTGACAAAGGCATCTGGGAAGCTATACTAAATGGTCCTTATATTCCTAAACGTACTATTGATGGTGTAGAAGTAGAAAAATCATATTTTGAATGGATTATTGAGGAAAACATAAGAGCCCAATTTCATATTAAGGCTCGAAATATAATTTTATCTACACTAACCGTTGATGAATTCTTCAAAGTTTCTCTTTATAAAAGTGCACAGGAAATGTGGAAATTTTTAAGACTCACTTATAATGAAGTCATAAATGTGGATAAGTTGACACTGTCTGATTCAAGCTCTACATCAAACTCCTCAAGCTCAAGCGATTCTAATGAGCAAGAAAATCTATGCTTGATGGCCAAAGATAAATCATCTGAAAGCGAAATCTTGGAGGAAAAGAAGGACTATCAAGGCTCCTCTTCAAGCTTCAAATGTTATGGATGTGGTGAAAGAGGCTATGTGAAAGCTAATTGTTCAAGCAACAAAAGAAGTAAAGAAAAAAAAGAAAAGAAAATTCACACAGAGAGGAAGGCCTACATTGCCTAGAACGATAATGACTCATGTAGCTCAAGTGTTTCAGATGAAGAAGCAAACCTATGTTTGACGGTTATTACTGATGACATTGCAAGCCAAGAAAGTTCCTCTAGCTTTGAAACTAGTGAGTTTGATTTGCAAAAAGTTTTTCTTGAATTGCTAAATGAATCTGAAAAATTGGATGTTGCTCATAAAAATTTGAAAAATGAGTTTAAGGAATTAAAATTGAAATATGAAAATGCATTAGATGAAGAAGTCATATTAAGAAATAAAGTTAACAATCTTGAAACTAAGTTGATTAAATCCAATGCAAATGAAAAACCTATTGAGTGTTTATCTTGTAAAAGTCACATGTTTAACATTGACATACTTGAAAATTTACTTTCTAAAGCAACCAAGTCTGTCTCACATGTTCAAAATGGTTTTAGAAAGAGCAATGTTAGAAACAAAGACATGCATCATCATAAAAAGTCTAAAGTTAAGAGAACTCGTAGAGTTTGGGTTGAAAAAGGAACAACTGTAAAAACCAAACTGCATGGTGATTGTTGCTTCTATTGTATGAAAAAAGGGACATACTTCAAACAAATGTAGAATCAAACATTTTGATGTTCCTAATGGAAACTGTACTTGGATTCCTATTATAAAGTAATTTGTCTCTAACTCCAAGGACCCAAATGAGATTGTGGGCACCAAACCTCTCTTGGATGGTTTTGCAGGTTAAGTTCTCAAAAGGAGAGGAGAGCTCCATGGTATTATGCTTTCGGAAATAATGATCTAAGACCGGGAAATGAATCCATCAAATGGCATTCAAAGCCTTGGTTCCAACTCCATGTGATTAAGCTAAGTGTTGTTTGAATTGTGTTGTTGCACTTTGTTCTGCTTATCTTTCTGATTTTCCATTATTTGATTACTGTTATATTCATTTAAATGAGTTGGTTGATAGATTTTCATTGGCATTTGTAGATGATTAAGTTATTTGATGATTGAATTGGCAATTCTATTTCAAAGATGTTTTCTGTGGAGATATATTTATATGCATGACATATGAGCTATGATTTTCTCTGCATAAGCTTGATTGGCAATGTGAAATCACAGCAAAATGGTCTTTAAAAGTATTTTGCAGAAACAACATTTTCTTGTTTGAGTAAATTTTCCAGTTTCCAATTCTGGTTTACCACTAGTTCATTGTTGAACCTCTTGCAATCATTTAATAGTGTCTTATTCAAGTTTTCTAAACTTTCCTTGAGACCAATTCGGTGTCCAGAAGTTATTTAACTCGCTATATCTAAAATTGATTGGTGGAGTTGTTTGAATTAACACATAATTGGATTTGGATAAGTGAATCTTGGAAACACTATTGTTTAGCATTAATCAGCTGTGATCACAAGTTCATTTCATTGATTTAAACATGTTCATGGTAAAGAATCTTGAGTTTTAACAGCCTTGTGTGTTTTCACTCACCAAACCATTTTTAGGTCGTTTGCTGATAACAAGTTGTTGGTTTAAATTGTTTATTTCTGATGTCTGTATGTTGCATCTATATTTGTTCAACATTGCAGCAAAAGCTTGGTACATGTGTGATTTCTAAAATAAAAAATTCAAAAGCCACTTTTAAATCATTCTAAAAAGTTGAAAGACCAATGCAAGCTCAATTTTAAAAAGGATGATCTTAAAAGAGTTTTAGGAGTGTAAGACATGTCTTAGAATTAAAGATTCTGCAATTTTTGGATTTTTCCTAACTTTAGCGCATTTAATTGATTATCTGAACTGACAATCGATTATTCTTGGCTTTTGAGAAAGCCTTTAATCACAGGTAATCAATTATCCCATAGAACAATCGATTATTCTCACTCAAACCCAAATCTGGACACTTATGAGTAGATAATCGATTATCTTCATCAGTAATTGATTATCATATAATTCTGGAAAGTGACTCTTTGAGCAGATAATCGATTATCACTTACAATAATCGATTATCACGCGACCAGTTTCTAAAAATAGAGTCGTTGCAGCGAATCCTAACGGCCATAAACAGCTCAAAAGGGCTAGTTTCTTGGTTTTTCTTATAAATAGCCCCCTATAATCGATTAATGGTCACTCCTTTGCATCTATAGAACTCTGTTCAATTCTAATCTGAACCAGTTTTCTTCATTTCTCTCAATTCATTCCAAGTTTCCCTCTGTCCACTTCTTTCATGGCTGAATCAAGAAGAAACCGTAGGAGAACCACTAGTGCATCTTTTTCTTCCAGACCTCGTCCTGCAACCATTGATGGGTGGATTTCGGATCAAGAAAAACATGCGGATTATGTCCACTTCTGGCAAGAACGACGAATCATGGCGGTAAAGTTCATACGCCTTGATTTTTATCGATTTTATGGTTTTCAATTTCCAGCTCTGTTTGGTGCTCAAGGACTTACTCATCTCGTGGAGAAAAAAGGGTGAACCTACCCAAATCTCATCCGTGTCTTCTACTTCAATTTGCTTTATCGTGGCGGAATCATCACAACGAAAGTGAAAGGAGTCCCAATCATTTTGGATGATGACGTCTGGAGGAATGTCGCACAACTCACAATCTGGGATGATGTTGTCAAAGTCCATCTTGGCGTCCCGGACTTTAATCGTCTCCTCGCCTTTCAATCCTTTTTGCGCCATCCTGAACACCAAACCAACCGTCGGCAGCTGCTAGTTGGCAGATTCAAGGTTGAAGAACGAATGATCCACTACTTAATTGTGTGGCTTCTATGTCCTCGTGCCACTAACCATGCTCAATGTTCGGAGCAAGATCTTCTACTCTTGTATGGGATTTTAAATCACATCCACATTGATTGGCCATCACTCATCTCTGACACCATGTTGAAGGCTAAGAAATATAATTCTTATAATTTTCAATATGCCCTTCTCATCACTCGAATTTTAGAACATAAAGGTGTAAGTGTTGAAGGTGAACTCACTCAAGCCATTCAAGCAATTGGAATTGAGATTGGTGAGACAACATTTCGCCAAATGGGATTTGTTGCTCGTGGCCGTGTGCTCATTCACAAGGATGATGATCACCAAGATGATGACAATGACGATATGGACACCCATATGGCTGACCCTGTCCAAGCTGTTGATCCTGTTGATGCCAATCCTTCTCAAATGCCTTCCTCTTCCTCACTAACTATGGAGGAGCATTTTTCAAACCTATTTAAACAAATGAGGATATGCGTCTTGCTCAACAAGCTCACTTTGAACAAATATATGAGTGGCAACAAAATCATGAAGAATATGTGATCGACTAGTTCAATGACCTTGATACTCGTCTTGGAAACATTGAAAATCACTTTAATCTTCAACCTCCAAAAAGATCACCCAGTCCTGAGTTTTAGATTTAGGATTTTATGTTAGTATGCTTTGATGATTGTTTGTTTTGACTCTATGTTTTATGTTCTTCTTTATGAAAAATGTAACCTTTCTTTTCATAAATAAAATGATCTCTTATTTTAGTGCATACATTGTTTAATTGAGGGGGAGCTCATATTAAGGGGGAGCATTTTTTTTTCATTCATCTTTTTGCTTATGATAAAAAAGGGGGAGAAGTAGTGCATTTACTGCTAACTTTCTTGTTGTCTATCAGCTTGTATTTTTTGCAGACTAACCAAAGTTGCTTCTAAACAAGTACTTTTGATCATCATCAAAAAGGGAGAGATTGTTACCAATGAGGAGCATTGGTAAATTTGAAGATAAATGATTTTGATGATGTTGCAAGAAGATAGACTTGAAGAAGTTGTTAAAATTATTTTAAAAGCACTTTGTAGAACATAAATGTATTTGGAAAGTCTTTGAATATGTAATACTTAGAAAATCTTGTATCTTTAGTTAAGTTACGCATTTAATCGATTATGTGAAGCTATAATCGATTATGTGAAGCTATAATCGATTATCATGAGCACTCTTGAAAAAAGCATTGCGCTCTAGAATAATCGATTATTCCTTCAAATAATCGATTATCAAGTGGTCTTGATGAGAACTGCACAAGTCTCTGGAATAATAGATTGTTCCTCAAGATAATCGATTATCACTTTCTGAAAACCCTATAACGGATTTAAATAATCGATTATCACTAACAATAATCGATTATCAGTGGCAGTTGTAATCTGTGTTTTCTAACTCTGACCAGTTGCCTATATATAGTTGTTCCAAAACCCTTAGTGGGTTAACTCTGAGCTTTTTGACAATACAGATTGCCTGTGGAAGTTCCAAAAAGCTAGTTCAAGTGTTTTGCCTAGTCTCGTGAATAGGAGAAGCTCGCGCTTTGTGGGTCAAAGGTCGGAGCGGTTCTCTTCGAGTTGGCAAGGCTGTCATCTTCCGGTTCGTGTGTCGAAGGAAGATTTTATCTGCATTGTTCTGGTTCGTTGGTCGAAGGAAAGTGTAGATTCTTTCTTTCGGTTCGTTGGTCGAAGGAAGGTTTTATTATTCTATTCTTTCACTGCATTGTAATTTGTGAAACTGAGTTTTAGTGAAAACGTTAATCACTGTTTATAGTGATTAACAACTGGACGTAGATTCTTTTGAATCGAACCAGGATAAAAATTCTTGTGTGAATTTGTCTACTCCCTACACTCTTTACATTTTGCACATATCAACTCTTCGATAAATTTTCTCTAAAAAAATCAATTTTCTAAAACGGACCATCTTAATACGAGTTTGACCGAACACGCTTTCCGCTATCTGTATTTCATTCCGCTGCACGACTCTATAACGGTACCGATTGTTCCGACACTCCACCACAATGAAATATATCTTGAAGATATTGGATTATTTAGAATATAATTGGAGGAGATTAAATTATCATAAATAAGATTACAAGAACAGAAAAGCCTGAAACAAACCTCAATCAAATTTCTATATAAAGAGATTTAGGGAAACACATTAGGGGATCTTAGGAATCCTTTGCGGGGTTCAGATTTCGTCCACCCTCTCTTCTCTCATGTTCTCCACCCTCTCTTCTTCTACTTTTAGGTTATTTCAATATTCCATAGAGTGCTTAGCCTTTGGGGTTGATTCTTTTGTAATTTCTAAACAAGATTCTAAGGTCAGATGAATAAATTTGTTTGTTCTTTTGATTCTTGTTGTGATTTATTTTTATCTATGTCTTTTGCTTCTTAATAAAGTAAAAGTAATGATTTTTACATTATAGCAAGTTATCATGGTGTTAAATCTACATAACATATCAATCATATGAGTCCAAGGGTTTTTATTTTTAATTCAGAATTTATTTTGATTAAAGTTAGAATCATGTGATTGAATGAGTGTTTGCTAATAATTGAGAATGTACTTTGATTAGTGGTAAAAACTTTAACAAGAATTAATCAAGAATGTACTTTGGTTAATTAACTTTTTACTTGATATAAGAGGTAAAAGAATTAACATGGTTAGACATAGTAATCTTTAATTGAGAATGTACTTTAATTAAATTTACTATGATAAATCTATAAAGTTCTTGGTTTTCATTGAGAATGTACTTTGGTTAAGAGTGAGAATGTCAACAAATTAATTGATAATTTACAATAATTAGTTGAACAATAATATTTAGAGAATCAATAATGAATCCTATTTCGAAGAGGCAGTGAAACCAACCTATTTTCTTTATATTTGTTTTTATCTTTTTAATTTTTTTCATAAATTTCTTTCATTCTATCTTTTGTTATTTTGTTATTTAATCTTTTATTAATCTTTATCTTCTTTATTGTTTTTGTTTTACTAACCCTTTTGTATAGTTTTTATAAGAACTAATTTGTTATAAATTAATTTTGTGTTCCTTGGGAGATGACTTAGGGTTGAATTTCGTGTTTGTTGGGAGAAAAAAAATAGAGAAAAAGAAAATGTTAGTGATAAACAAAAATATAATAAAATAAAAACCAAAATGATAAAAATTATAATTGTGTTTTCTAGCAACGGTGCCAAATTTGATAACGCTATTGTTGACGCGATCAAACTAATACTAATAAACTATAGCAACTTTAGTATTGTTAGGATAGTAGCCAACAAAATATAAAAGGTAAATTCAACCTTAAGTCGTCTCCCATCGAACACGAAATTGATTTATAACAATTTAGTTCTTATAAAAACTATACAAAAGGGTTAGTAAAACAAAAACAATAAAGAATGTAAAGATTAATAAAAGATTAAAGAACAAAATAACAAAGATAGAAAGATAGAAAGAAAGAAATTTATAAAAAAATTTGAAAAGATAAAAACAAATATAATGAAAATAGGTTGATTTCACTGCCTTTTCAAAATAAAATTCATTATTGGTTATCTAAATATTATTGTTCAGTTAATTATTTTCTTAGCTTTTTAAATTAATCAACGTAAATTCTTAATTAATTTGTTGACATTCTCACTCTTAACCAAAGTACATTCTCAATTAAAAGAACTTTGTAGATTAATCATAGTAAATTTAATCAAATTACATTCTCAATTAAATATTAGTGTGCCTAATCATGTATATTCTTTTACCTCTTATATCAAGTAAAAAACTAATTAACCAAATACATTCTTGGTTAATTCCTATTAAAGTTTTAACTACTAATCAAAGTACATTCTCAATTATTAACAAAAACTCATTCAATCACATGAAAGTTTCTAACTTTAATCAAAATAATTTCTAAATTAAAAATAAAAACTCTTGGACTCATGATTGATATGTTATATAGATTTAACACCATGCTAACTTTCTATAATGTAAAAACCATTATTTTTACTTGATTAAGAAGCAAAAGACATAGATAAAAAAAAATCACAAAAGGAATCAAAAAAACAAAAAATTATTCATCTAATTAAGAAATTACAGAATCAACCCCAAAGGTTTAACACTTCATTGAATGTTGAAATAACATGAAAGTAGAAGAAGAGAGGGTGGAGAACATGAAAGGAAAAAGGGTGGACGAAATTTGAACCCTCCAAAGGGTTCCTAAGCTCACGTAATGTGTTTCCCTAAGTTTCTTTATATAGAAATTAGATTGAGCTTTGTTTCAGGTTTTTCTGTTGTTGTAATCTTCTTTATGATAATGTAATTTCTTCCAATTATATTCTAAATAATTTAATATCTTCAAAATATATTTGATTGTTTTGGAGATCTAAAAATATTTGAGAAGATATATGCTAGATTAAAAAAGATTTGATAAATATTATCTTTTGATATTTATTGATATAATTAAATAAGGTAATTATTTAACAATATCAAATAAAATATCTTAAGACATATTTCTCCAAATTATCTTTAATCATAAACATTTATCAATTATCAAATCCCTTTTATGACGAGATGGTATGTTCTGTATAAGCTATCCTAGGACGAGATCAAAATTGATAAGATCGAAAGGTAATCGACCATCTATAGTAAAAATTATTCTATCTAAAGAAGAAACAAACTTGTCTAACATTCTTTCAACTACATAAACTCATAGCAAACTTATAACATGTAGTATGATAAATCTAACAAACATCAAATCTCATTAACATACTTTGGATGACTCTCATGTAACTTTAAGAAGTGATTAATAACCAACTTAAAAGATAAAATTTACAAAATATATATATATATATATATATATATATATATATATATATATAATAACCTTATTTCTTACAACTTAAACTATTTGTTATCATAAAATTTATAAAGTGGTGGTATGTGTATTAAATCATTTTAATTTAGTTTTAATTTATAAGAATGAGATCAAACATATTCTATTAAAACTAAATAAAAAAACATTACCTTATTAAGATTAAATTAAGAATGTATTATGTCTATACGAGTCAATTTAATAAATTTTATGGTCCAGACTATTGCACTGCATGTAACTAAATTATGTTTAACCAATAATTACATAATCAACTTTTTCTTACTTCTTGCATTCATAACATTTTAATTACTTCTATAAATATTCCATACTTGAATAAAATAAATGCACGAAATCTTTTTTCTGTTACTTCCTTTATATATATATATATATATATATATGTATATATATATATATATATATATGTATATATATATATAGAGGTTTAATTGCTTGATTTGTTTCAAGTTTGATTGAAATGTATCAAGTTCGTCCATTCTTTTAAAAAAGTTACAATTTTGTCCACACATGGTTTAAAAGTGTCAATTGCATCCAAACGTAGAAAAATTTGCCTCAATCAAGTCCCTTCCGTTAAATAGACAGAAACGGCGTTAACTTTTTCTTTCTGTCTCTTCTGCTCTTCTGAATGCAACAGTTTTTTGTCAAAACACAAAATTCGTAAGTGTGTCAGTCACATAGTCATAAGTAATAAATTTTAGGTTTAATAGGTTCGGAGGTCCTTATATTTGTGGGTTCGTTTCAATTGGGTCCTCCAATTTTGAAAGTGATCAATTTGGTCCCTAATTTAACAAAATTGAGTCAATAATACCCTTTCCGTTAAATATAATGGACGACGTTAACTTTTTAAACATGTGGCATGTTGAGGCATCCTTTTATTTGCAGGTGGCACAATTTTATTTGAAGGATGCTTCAACATACCACATGTTTAAAAAGTTAATGACGTCCATTGCATTTAACGAAAAGGGTATTATTGACTCAATTTTGTTAAATTAGGGACCAAATTGATCACTTTCAAAATTAGAGGACCCAATTGAAACGAACCCACAAATATAGGGACCTCCGAACCTATTAAACCTAAATTTTAAATAATTTATTAAAAAATAATATATTATAATATCCATAGATAACATTTTTTGTGCATGTCAAGAATTGGAGAGAAAAGGTTTAATCATTCTATTAGTGAAAATTGCTAATTCCTCTCTCTTACTCTGTTCAACATTAAACAATTATTAAAGATTGCTAATCCTACCATCATAACAAATTCTTTTTATATTTATTTTGTTTGTTTGAAAAAAACACTATGTTATCTCGTTACACTATATACATATCTTTTCCTAAAAAATAAATATTAAATCTATTTATCTTACGAACAAACAAATTAACGGGAGTTCTTTTAACTTATATGAGCAATATAAGTTTTAAGTTTCGTAAATTAAAAAATCTAGAAGAAACATTTACAAAAACATACAGTAAACTTCAATTAACAGAATTCAAAAACAAACATTTTTATGTTTAAACTAGAAAAGAAAATAGAGAAATTTTAAATGGACTTTGAATTGAAACTTTTTGACAATTGGTACATGTAAATTGTAAGTATTTTGTTTAATTTTACTTTTGCTTTGATACAGAGATTTTTCAGAGAATATATTTAAATATATTGAATTTAAATTGATATTAGTCTAAATTATTTTATTTTTCATTATTTATTTGATAAGTAAATTCAAATTTGAATATTTTTATTCGGATGAAATATTTCAATTACTAATACATAGAATTATTTAAAAGTAAAACAATAATAATTAATGTTGTTGAAAATTTTTCGGTCAACATTTATAAAAATTGAAACAAATTATTAATAAATAATAATATTTGTGTTGACAGTAAAAAAACACACTATAGATATTGTTAAATATAGTGAAGAAGATTAGGAGAAATCTCCCTTATGTGTTTAGCATACACATAGGGTAGTTTTATTTATAATGTAAGATAAGGGTTAAACCCTAAATACAGAATGGGCTAAGCCCAATTAACAGAAACACACAACTTAACATCTAACACTCCCCCTCAAGCTGGAGCATATAAATCATATGTTCCAAGCTTGTTACAAAGATAGTCAATTCTAGGTCCTCGTAAGGACTTGGTGAATATGTCTGCCAACTGGTTGCTTGAGTTAACGAACTCAGTCTTGATATCTCCGGATATGATTTTTTCTCTAATAAAATGACAATCAACTTCAATGTGCTTGGTTCTCTCATGGAAGACAGGGTTAGAGCTAATATGAAGAGCAGCTTGATTATCACATATAAGTGTCATGTGAGTGGCATCTCCAAATTTCAATTCATTAAGTAATTGTTTAAGCCACACAAGCTCGCAAGTAGCAGATGCCACAGCTCTATATTCTGCTTCTGCGCTGGACCTTGCCACAACACTTTGCTTCTTACTTTTCCAAGATATCAAGTTGCCACCAATAGAGACACAATATCCAGAAGTAGACCTCCTATCAGAAGGGGAACCAGCCCAATCAGCATCTGAATAGCAAATGATTTTTGTATCGTTGTTAGGGCCATATAGCAAGCCTTTTCCAGGTGATCTTTTAATATACTTCAGTATGCGAACAACTGCATCCCAATGGTCTTCACATGGGGAGTTTAGAAATTGACTCACCACACTAACTGCGAAGGAAATGTTAGGACGCGTAACAGTAAGATAGTTTAATTTACCAACTAATCTTCTGTACCGTTCAGGATCTGAGAAAGGCTCCCCCTGATTTGGTAAAAGTTTGATGTTAGGGTCCATAGGTGTCTCAACAGATTTACAGTTCATTAACCCTGTTTCCTCCAAGATGTCTAACGCATACTTTCTCTGAGATATGACAATACCATCATTGGATTGTGCTACTTCAATACCCAAAAAGTACCCGAGTTTGCCAAGATCTTTGGTTTGAAAATGATGACAAAGGTGTTGTTTCATCTGAGAGATGCCGAGATAGTCACTTCCTGTGAGAACAATATCATCAACATACACTATTAAGTAAATACATCCAGCACTTGAGTAGCGATAGAACACTGAATGATCCGCTTCACTGCGAGACATACCAAATTGTTGAACAACACAACTGAATTTACCAAACCAGGCCCGAGGAGATTGTTTTAGGCCATATAAGGATTTGCGAAGACGACATACCAATCCAGAGGAATCCCCCTGAGCAACAAAGCCAGGCGGTTGCTCCATATAAATCTCTTCATGCAAATCACCATTTAGGAAAGCATTTTTGACATCAAGTTGGTAAAGAGGCCATTGTCGAAGAGCGGCCATGGCAATGAATAGGCGAACAGAGGTCATTTTTGCCACTGGAGAAAAAGTATCACCATAATCCAAACCAAAAATCTGTGTGTAGCCTTTGGCAACCAGTCGAGCTTTCAGACGATCAATTGTGCCATCAGGGCCAACCTTGATAGCATACACCCACCTGCAACCAACAACAGACTTTCCAGATGGTAATTGGACAAGCTCCCAAGTTCCACTTTTCTGTAAAGCACTTAATTCATCCAGCATAGCTTGACGCCAGCCAGGATGACTTAAGGCATCACCCACAGATTTAGGAATTGACACAGAAGAAATGGATGAGAGACAAGTGTAAAAAGATGGAGATAATCTGTGGTAACTAAGAACAGTATAATGGGGGGAAGGGTTACGGGTAGAGCGTATACCTTTACGGAGGGCAATAGGCAAGTCAGACTCAGTTGCTAGAGCCGGAGGAGACACAAGAGGCGGCACTGGAAGTGAGTCATGAGGGAGACAATTGCGGCAACTATAAACCTGAAGGGGTGGTGGTGAAGGACGATCCTGTGGTGAATGAGAGTCTAAAGAAGGAGACAAAATGAGTGGAGCATCACCAGGAGGATCACAGATAAGAGGAATATCATCAGTAACAGGGAGAGGTACAGAACTAGAAGATAAATGTGTAAAGTAAAAAGAAGATTCATCAAAAGTAACATCAACAGAGATAAAATGACGATTGAGGGAAGGGGAAAAACACTTATGGCCCTTTTGTGATCGTGGAAATCCTAAGAAGACACATTTGTGAGACCTAGGAGATAACTTATCAAGACCAGGACTAAAATCATGAACAAAACATGTAGACCCAAAAACTCTAAGAGGTAATGGATGTAGAGGGTCTTGAGGAAATAATATAGAATGAGGGATTTTGTTTGCTAGGACGGAAGATGGCATGCGGTTGATAAGATAACATGCCGTGAGAACAGCATCACCCCAAAAACGTGAGGGTACTTGACCATGAATGAGAAGGGTACGAGTTGTTTCAATAAGGTGTCTATTCTTGCGCTCAGCCACCCCATTTTGTTGAGGGGTATAAGCACATGAGGTTTGGTGAAGAATGCCATGAGAAGCCATAAAATGTTTAAACTGTTGAGAAAGGTATTCACGGCCATTATCACTACGTAAAGTGCGAATAGAAACCCCAAACTGAGTTTTTATTTCATTGAAAAAAGTTTGAAAAATAGAAAACAACTCAGAACGATTCTTCATGAGAAACAACCAAGTACATCTGGAATAGTCATCAATAAAGGTAACAAAATACTGAAATCCTAAAGTTGACTTAACACGACTAGGTCCCCAAATATCAAAATGAACCAATGAAAAGGGGGATGACACTCGTTGTGAAACACTACGAGGAAAGGAACTACAAGTATGTTTACCTAACTGACAAGACTCACACGACAAACTTGATAATTTGGACAGACTCGGAACAAGTTGCTGTAGTTTGGCAAGACTGGGATGACCTAACTAAGCATGAAGAAGGGATGGTGACTCCATGATTACGCCAGCATGTGGAGAAGGGATGAGATGATATAGGCCATGAGACTCACATCCTGTGCCAATCATGTGTTTCGAACTCCGGTCCTGCAACCAAACAAAATCTTTGGTAAATGAAATAACACAATTAAGGGAACGAGTTAGACGACTTACGGACAATAAGTTAAAAGGAGACCCGGGGACATAAAGTACATTATCAATGGATATGGACGGAAAAATATGAACAGTACCAATACCATGAGATGAAACTCGAGACCCATCAGCCATCGTTACCGAGCGTAAATTAACCGGACATGACAAAGAAGAAAACAAGGACTTGTTACCAGTGATATGATCGGTGGCACCTGCGTCAAGGACCCAAGATCCGAGAGAGTGAGTCAGACCGACAAAAGGACTACCTGTGCGTGTAACAGAAGTAGATGTAGTGGAACTAGAGTGCTGACGGTCCTCATACCATCTGAGAAATTCCTGAAAGAGTAAAGGGTTATTTATGGTATTTGATGAAGTAGGATGGTCTGCAGACGGTGATTGGGGAGGTGGATCAGAATTAGCCATTGCTATAGGTCGAAGAGGACGTCCATGAAGTGCATAACATCTATCAATTTTGTGGCCTAGCTTGCCACAGTGGTCACATTTTGGACGTCCGTTACCGGGTTGGCGAGACCGACTCCGATCATCAAGTTGGGCAGCCATGGAGAGGGAGAAACCCTAAAAATTCAAAATGCTTCGATTGACGCAACGACCACAGATCCAGAAAGAGGGCGAGGAGGCGATCACGGCGGTGCTGATCGGCGGCGGAAAGCTCCGACGAGGCGCCGGCACGCGCGGCGGCAGAGGCGACTCTTGCGGCGGCGCGTGGAGGCGCGTGAGAGGTCCGTTCGCCGCGATCTTCGTACGACGGTGGTCGCCCGGCCGAGACGCTTCCGATGGTGTGGTCACCGGTTGATTCTGGAACTCCGGCGACAACAGCGGCAGTGATGGGTGCCGGAGACCGTGGAGTTGACTGGAACTATTCCTGTGCTCTAGATACCATGTTAAATATAGTGAAGAAGATTAGGAGAAATCTCCCTTATGTGTTTAGCATACACATAGGATAGTTTTATTTATAATGTAAGATAAGGGTTAAACCCTAAATACAGAATGGGCTAAGCCCAATTAACAGAAACACACAACTTAACATCTAACAGATATTAAAAAAAACTGCCAACTAACCTGTAACATCCCAAAATATAGTAATAACCATAAATTAGAATTAATTACATTGCATAATTAAACAGTGCAGTCTTACACTAACATCAACGCTCAAAAGCCGAACGACATTAAGTATGTAGTTGATTACAATATAATTGAATAAGAAGAGAAGACAGGATCGAACGGTTTACAAAATTATACTACCGAGCGACCACTACAAAACACTAAAATTCTAAAATCAACTGGACGACCTAAGGCTCGGCCTTAACTTCGACGTCCACCAAGTTCTCCTCTTCAATAACGTCTTCTAGCAATGCCTCGCCTTCTGCTCACATCCACACGGATGATCATTGCAATGACAGGACGGACGTACAAGGACAAGACAACACAAGGAAAAACACAGGGTAAGCTTACGTAATTTAATTCATGCATCAACATACAAATTAAAGATACCAACAATACAAGAATATCTCAACACATATAACCATCCAAAAACTCTCATTAGACAGACTGTCCGGACTGTATGAATCTGTGTATCTACAGGCGTTCGTGCACCCGGGTAATGTAGTAACTGGGAAACACTCAACAGCTGCCACCCGAGGTTAGCCCTATCAGTCCAAAGTACTCCTAAGGACTAGGACCTCCTGTCGTTCCCACACATGACCTACCCTCCTCTACATGAGGACGAGCACTCACGGAACATCAGGATGAACTACCATCAGTAGCTTTACCACGTTCATACTATACAACTTCCCATATTCAATACATAGAGTCGTTCCTCCCTGGAACGCTCGTTCAAAATCCACCATCAATTATTCATCTCATATACTGTTCATTACGTATAATATTTCACTTTATTTTCATTTTAATCTTCCAATCCCAATTCACAAAATAACGAACGTTCAGTCCTACTTGTAATGAGGACGAACGTGAAGAAAAGAAGGAGAAACCTTAGTTCAAGAGCAGAATAAATTCGACTGCAAATACACATCCTTTTTGACAAACGTCATTTACCAATTGAATCAGTTGAATGAACTGACTCTCGGAGGATTAGATCAATACTCAAAGAATAATTTAAGTACAAAGACTCTAAACCGGATCCAATGGATAAAGCCCCCTCAAGACGATTTCAGAGCCATAACGAGAATAATTCTATTTTAGAGACCGATTGCCAGTCTATGACCAAACGCGGTAAGAGGATTTTACTGAATTTGAACGTACGCTATTTCCACACGTATAATATTTAAAGACGAATCCAAACGTTCGGTATAAGACCGAACACTACTTATGACGTACGCTAGGTGTAAGACTGAGCGCTACTTATTACGAACGTTAGGTGTAAGACCGAGCGCTACAATTCTTAAAGTACAAGATATATATATATATATATTACTTTATTTCGAAGCTTAAGGTACGACTATTCTGAGACGAACACTCCACGATAATGTTTCCACATGAGGACGCTCGTTCTCGATCAGAGTCCTTTCCAAATGAAAGAATTCCATTTTTAACCAGTTTACTAGAAAACCGAACGGTAGAGGACCGTTCGATGACGAACGTACATAATCATAGTAAGAAGTTCATATTCAAATTTGTAACTATCTTCAATTTAAGTTTTTCCACATACCAGTTCATACTTTATACTTCACATAACTTATAAATTTTCAGACTTTATAGCATCCACATCAATAATTCACTCTCCATATAAATAACTCATTTTCACATTCATACACTTCATACATATCAACCATTATGCATCATACTCATACTGGATACATACATTCACTCGTTCAGCAACATGCATTCATTCTCAGCAAGCATACAACAACATACGAATTAAATTAATAAGCTTCCCTTACCTCTAATGTGTGAACGATCGTCCTAAGTTTGCAACTTGACTTTCCAACTACAATCCCTTCTACCCGCAACGCTTACTACTCTTTGAATCAACATCAAAGACAGATGAAAAAGGGTTCAGTATTTAACTTAAGAACTCATGCACCCAGAGTTGGGTGTGCATGTTCACCAGGACGAACAGTTGAAGGAAAATGAACTTACCAGTTTCAGAATCTGGATCTGTTCGGTCCAAATTGAAGCTTACGGCGTCGGGAGTACTTCTATGGTTTCTGAATGATGAACGGAGAAGAGAAAGGGTAAGTTTCAGTAGAGAGAAGGAAGAGGTTTTTAGAGAGAAGGAGGAGGAAATGAAAAGTCAGTTTTTCAGGAGGAAGAAGGGTGCATGCAGAGAGTGAGAAGAAGTGTTTCAAAAATTCATTTTTCTTCCCAAGGCAAAACGAACGTGCACTCTCATACGGAAACCTGTCTTCCACTACTGACTTTAGAATGTTCCATTTTGACACTTGGCAATTGTGCGTCAGAGTTTGTGAGTGCGTTTTTAAGGCATCTGAGCAGGGTTTTGGGAGTAATTAATGAGATTTGACAGGTGGGTTTTTGGGTTAAATTTCCAAGGTCTTACATACCATTCATAAAAAAATTAACTTTTTTTTCTTCATAAGCTCTCGTTTTCTCTCTTTTCGTCTATATTTTATTTTTATTTATTAAATTTATTACTGAGTTTTTACAAATTCTATTTGTATTTAACTTTATTATAATATTTCTATTAATTTAATATTCTTTTAAAACTGGGTGTCAAACAAAAAAACATATATTTTGGTTAAATATATTTACACAATAATATACATATATTGTTTTTGTCCTTTTATATTATTAAAACATTGTTTTTTATTTAAAAAAGGTATATATGTACACATAATAGTAATAGTTAGGTTGATAAAAAAGTAAAGTGTAACATAATATCATCTTTTTCTTTATACAGAGGTTTAACTGCTTCAGTTTCGTTGAAATAAAAAAGGTTTAATTGTTTTATTTGAAAAGTAATCATTTTATGCTGCAAACACTGACAAAGAGGCTACATTGTACAGAAAAGCAGAAGAGAGAAGAAAAAGTTAACGCCGTTTTTGTCTATTTAACGGAAAGGACTTGATTGAGACAAAGTTTTCTACGTTTGGGTGCAATTGACACTTTTAAACTATGTGTAGACAAAATTGCAACTTTTTTAAAAGGGTGAACGAACTTGACACACTTCAACGAAACTAGGAACAAAGTTAAACATATATATATATATATATATATATATATATTCTTATTTTCATATACCAATTTTAATTTTAAAAGGAAAATAATTAACTAATTAATTTTGTAAATAAAATTAAAAAAGACGTTTATTATACCGAAAACATAAAAGTCATTAAATATTTATTTCTTGTTTCATTTTTACATAAAATATTTATTTATTTCTTTAGTTTTAACAGAAAATATTTATTTATGTATAGATAGTGCAAGTAACACTCAATAATTAATATTAGTCCATACTATAGGTTCTTTAATTAGTTCATATATTGCCTTCTCTTAAAACAAAATCCTAAAATGAGTTAAAAATTAAAGAAGAACATATTCACTTAAAGGCTAAAAAATTGCCACCAATTTAAATAGAAAAAGGTTATAGTAATATGTTGATAATACTAAAACGAAATTTATTTATAACAGAAGCCAAACTTCATCTTTGAAGCCAATAATTTGGTAGCTAAACCAACCTTAAATAAACATGTCACAGACATGAACTGTGGTTGGGAAACTCATTAATCTAACCTTTTTCGTAAAGTTTGCATGGCAACAAACAAATAACAATAGAACAACACTTGCATAGTGGATTCAAGGTAAAATCAGAAAGATAAAGAAAATGTTGTACGGCTTTGATTATTTCTATCTAGATTTTGATAAATTAATAATATAATAATTGGTGATTGAGTCCAATTTGCAATAAAGTTAATTGATTTTAATCAACCAATAACGATTGAATCATGTGTTCAGATCAATTTTAGTCACATATCTGACATATACATAACTGTGAAATCTAAAATTAACTTTGAACAAAATAGCAAGAGCTATATACTAGGACGATGACAATGCATCGGATACTCGTAACTCAATATGAGCGTTAGTTATTTGTATGGATATTCATGATACCTGTATATATTTTAAAATTTGTAAATATTTATGGATATTTAGAGATACACGTGAATATATGTAAATATTTAAAATATAAATTAAACTTTTATTTTTATTTTTTTTATATAAAATCTACGTATAATATAATATCTATTTATAAATTGATATTGAAATATTCGTTACGTGAATAGTAAAAATTCACGAATAATTCGTCACAAATTTTATCCACTTATATTTACTAGTGTGAATTTTTTAATTATTATATACAATATTATTAAAGTTTCATTTTCAATTTTTTTAAGGAATTTAAATTTGAATATTTTGTTCATAGCTTTAACAAATGAGATAAATATCCTTTACTAGTTTCTTTGAATAAGGAAAGTTTCCAACAAGTATTCGTGGACAATGTTTTTATACACATTATTTATTCTATTATTTAATAAAAAATAAATAATTGATTCAATATAATAAGTATAGATTTATTTAGTTTTAATATATTAAAAATTAAAAATTACAATCTTAATATAAAAATTTTAATTTTATTAATTTTGTTTGAATTAAAGTGATTAAACACATATTTTACCTTTACTAAATATGACGCGTATTTATTAAAGAAAAAAAATTAAAGTTAATATAATTAATATTAAAGAAATTTTTTTACCTTCGAATTTTGCTTAAAACATAAAAAATACATACTTAGTTATATTAATCATTAACCATTATAAACAAAATTAAGAGATTTAAAATTATTGTATTAATGTAGATTTGTTCTTATTATCTTAAAAGTAAAATATATACTAAATAATCGAATATTTATTCAATAAAAGATTATAACAGTTGTGACTTTTGAAATATTTTTCTAACTCCAACACTAAAATAATTTTGAAGAATTATTTTTACAATTTCACTTTTTTGATTTTTTTTTCCTCGGCGAAAATAATTATAGAATATTTTAATCTCTTATTTCTTCCATTTATTATTTCCAATATATTTAGATTTTAATTTTGAAAAAAATGAATAATCCATGTACTCATTGACAAAAATGTGAAAAGGTGACCTAGAAAATACGGTGAACACAGAAGACAAGACACTTTCCTTGTTTATTATCGTTCATTCTTACCGTTCTCTCCCACTCTTTCTCTCTCATATTCGAAGACATAATAGGGTAATATGGATGAGACTCCAATGGACCCTATAAAAACTGGAGAGAGAGAAGAGCAGCATCGAAATTTCTATGCAGAAGAATAAATGTTTATTTATTTTCTTATCCTTGTGCTATCTCATTAGCGACTAGTGTTTTTGTGTCGTGAAAATGTCGTATTGTATCTGTTCTGTGGAGATAACGCTGTAGCAGGTCTTATTCATTGTGTTTGGAGGTACCTAAGCTCCAAGATTCGACTCCTTTTCATGTCATATATCTCCTTTCACAACACTCACCACCGATTCCCCAATACAAACTCATTTTTTCTTTTTCCTTTCTGCAATGCCAGAAAATTAAAAGCCTGTGTTGTTTTGTTGTAGTGAGTAAATTGTGTGGGTAAGCTTCTATTGTTCTTTTCGGTCAAATGGGGTTTTGTTTCTCCCATGAAAGTTTATTTTTGCTGTAATAAACTGTGCTTGTCTCTTGCATTTGAAGTAACCCTTTTCATTTCCTCTGTTTCTGGTAGATTAGGTTCTTATTTGTTTATTAGTTTTGTGAGTTCGCGTATTGTTGGTGACTGGGGAGTAGTTTCTTATTGTTTTGACTTTAGGGTAGTGAATGTTTCGGGTTGGGTTTGGTTTAGGAGGAAGAATATTTGTGTGGTTAGTTAAGGTTTAGAAAGAAGTGGATTTTTGGGTTTTTTTTGTTTGTTATTGGTAGAAGAGTTGAAGGTTATATCTCTAATTCATGGAAGGTTCTTCCCTATGCTGTCTGGTGCTAATTATTGAAAGAAAAGTGGTGACTTGTGCTGTGGAGTTTGGGTAGTGGCAGGAAGGATAGAATGGATTTATGGGTTGTTGCAGCTGCTGCTGGAGCTGGCTATTTGGCTAAATATTGGAACAGGGTTGCAAAACATGGTGATAGATCCGTGTCTTCCGAGGATTCATATTTTGAGAACCCTGTCACCTCAAGCGGCCCCTCTCCCTTTGCTAAACAAGCCCGAAGAGATGATTTGGCCGAGGATGTCTGTTCTGATGGAAGGATTTCAGATCTGTACACTCAGGATGGTATTGTGACAAGAGAAGTGGCTTCTGACAGAGGGTTTAACAGTGAAAAAATGCATCAGTTTTGGAATTATAGCAAGCATGATGTTCTGTCTTTAGCAAACTTAGCAATGCCCTTATCACCATATGATGATAACTTCAAGGCTGTTGATGATTCAAATGGCCAAAGCTCTGGCATTGGCGGTGATCATGGATTCCTTATTCCAGATTCTTCTGCTGAAGTGGTTCCTGTCAACAACTCTTCTGGACACAAAACCCTTCTCAGGATGAAGCTTTTGTCTGGGCGTGAGACTAGACCTTTAAGTTCCCTAGAAAGTTGCTTTATGGCTCAGCTATACAAGGAGCATGCTGAAACCGAAGAATATGTTTTTGGTTCTCTTGCATCGCAGTCCACAGCCACGAGATCATTTCTTGTTAGCAATGGAAGCCAAATAATCAACAGAGAAAAGAATAGTACTTCCTTTGAAAGCAAGGAATATAAGCTACAAAAAGCAGGTGGTAGAATAAAGGATGAAAACGTCTTTGGGGTTCCTTCCTTACCAAAAGTCAGATCTGTAAATGAGGCTAAGGAGAAATTTTATGCAGTCATTGGGAGAAGTCGAAGATTGAGCTCTTCTGACAGTGTGTGCAGTGAAAGTCTTGTCCATACTCAGCAATATGGTATGATATTTCTTGTTTTAAACAATACCTCCTTACCCTGTGCTGTGTTACAAATGCTTGATTTATCTTTTTGTTGTTCATGGTTATGCTTAGAACTTTTTTCTTTTGTTGTAGGAATCACACTTGTTAGTTACTCTTCTTGAGGATGATAATATGTATATTTTTTTAAATTCTTGGTGTTATGCTTAGTAACAGTCTCCTACTGTGTTATGAGGATAAAAGTTGTAAAGGAATCTCATTGATATTGAAACACAATAGAAAATATCATTGTTATTTTGCAAATGGATATTTTTTGAGGGCTAAAGGTTGGGTGAAATTGCTTCATATCCTAAAGCAACTTTCCCAGCATTAATTATCAAAGGGTTTTATTATCTGATCTTAATTGTTTTGATCAAGCCTAGCCTTGTAAATTATAACCAAAAATATCATCTGCATAAGGTGCTGCAAATATAGATCTTTGAAATTAATTAGGTTGCTATTTATTCATGAGTGGACAACGTGTATTAGGTACTTGATTTGGATAATGTAAAATGTAAAATGTTATACTTTGATTACTAAATTCGTTAACATGTCTACATGCATCAGATAAAACACTTCTCTTCAGTCTTGGGATTTCTTTTGGGATGATGACTTCCATTATGGCAAATAAAAGAGAAATAGGCAAGTTAAGAGAGTTGTTGAAGCAGACTGAAAACCTGGTTCAAGATCTACAAGAGGAACTTGAAATGAAAGATTCAATGACTGTGAAGGAGTTACAGAATGAAAATTATGGTTCGCAGGATACTTGTGATCATTCCTCTTATGATAAGGAGCTAAATGAATTTTCCCCTGAAAAGCATGTAGATAACTCACCAAGAAATGACTCCAAAGAATCATGTCATCAAAAGGTAGAACAAAGTTCAGAAACCATGAGCAAAATTGAAGCTGAGCTTGAAGCTGAACTTGAGAGATTGGGGTTGGACATGAATGCATCAAGCCTAGAAAGAAAATTATCTGAGCTTGTTGAGGTAAGAATGCATATTTATCTTCACATTTCCTAGTAATTACATGATCCTCTAGCACAAAACCTCGTCTTGAAATGCATTTAGTAGTTCTTCCATTTATTCACCTCCTAATTGAGCCTGTGGTATTATTGTTGGTCTTAAGCCCATGTAAAGGAGAAGGGTTGTATTATGCCTTTGGCAGCTAGTGTAGAACGTGTTGAAATACCAAATATCAATCATTCATGCTAGATTTTGTGTGCCGACTGCCATGTATTCACCTCCTAGTTTAGTGGCTCTCATCCTTGGCTATGGTGAAAGTAACAAAAAAATGGAATGGAAATGAACCCTTCTTATTTTTCACCTTCATGGAGAGTACAAAGTATAACCTTGGTCTGTAGCATAACAATCTTATATTTATAGTGTTTTTAAGAATGTTTATATATGTAAGGTATCGTATCTTATTATTTTCAAAATAAATGTATTGGTGTATAAGGTATGTATCTTATCCGTGTATCATAGATCATAATAGTAGAAATCAGAATACTGCAAAATAAATAGCTCAGCTCCCCGACACATCCAACCTTTCATCAGCATGCTAATCAACTGAACAAGAAATCTTCGCACTGCTATATATATTGGTTTTAGCCCCCTGTGCCAATTTTATGCGCCTTATTTTTCTTGGAAGTTCCAATGCTTTGTTTTGCAAAATACACAATTTGCTTTCTGAAGTGAAAGCTTACATACTATACTTTCTTCCATTGCTTGTGGTTCTTATGGGTTAATGGTAAACAATTTCTTGCAGATTGATTCAGAGTTTGTAGCAGATTTTTCCCAGGGTGAGCTACGAGCTGACATGGTCAGTGGTAAAGATTCTGTCCCTCCAAAATCGACCGAGGATGCCGGAGATCCAACACCTCTCCCTGCTAACTATGCAGTCTTGCCTCATGAACTGAGTTTGCGTTTGCATGAAGTTCTACAATCTCAGCTTGAGCAACGAGTGCAGGAGCTTGAGATTGCCCTTGAAAATAGTGAGAGGAAAGTGCAGCATTTGGAATCAAAGCAAGAGGGTTATTTTCAAAAGGCATCTTCCTTTAGTAGAGAAAATGATGACTGTGACCTTATATCCCAGCCCTTAATCCTTAACTTATCAGGTGAAGCTCTAGATGCATACACTGAGGCTTATGAAGAACTGATAAAGATAAATGACTCCGAACAAAATTCACCACATGATTGTGCTGACAACAAGGAAGGTTTGCATTTACATGACTTGCATGTATTAGGGGTTCAACATGGTGGAGAAAATGGTTCTAGAATTTATGAATTAGCTGGTACTGAAGTTGAAAGTAACGGTTTTGATGATGACGAGGTGGAACAGCAATTGATAAGGCAAATTGTTGAAAGGACCAAGAAAGGTTCTCCTGTTTTTAAAAATGCACAAAAGATATTGTGTTGTGTGGATGAAGATGAACAATGATATCAAACAGTTTTAGACATCTAGGAATAGAAAAGAGTTAATATTTACTAATACCCAAAAAGCTTCCCTTATTTTCACCTTTTTTTCTCCATCATATTCCCTTATATTTGTGCAGCACCTTTATTTTTAAATTCTTTTAAATGAAAAAGCAAAAGGTCTAAGGCTTTTTAGATAAGATTCATTGGCCTATTTAATTCATTGAAATATCAGAATTAACATACTGCAGCTAATTGGATTAGATTGTGTGCATGTTATACTGATATATCATATTTGCAGTATTAGTATATTTTGTGTATGAAACATTGTCTGGGGTGTCAGGTGAATTTATCTGGGAGATGGGCTATTGTGTTGGCATTTACTACAGTACACAAACAATGAAATGAAATGGATGCAACAAATAAAATCATGACTTATGTAGAATAAAGTGTACGACTTTGAGAAATAAAAAAGAGATAAAGAGCATGGTGAAAACTAATGAGATGTAATTAAAGAGGTGATAACAGGAAACAATTGTGTAAATTATTGCATGAATTATTGTCCTAATAACATTTCCTTACATATTTGATTGTTAGTATTAGAATAGTTTTAATGATAGAATAACATTAAAGAACAAGAGCAAGATATCATGAATAACATAAATAAACAAGATCAAGAATACATTAATATTAGAAGAATCACAAAAATTATCATAACATAAGATGTTCTTGCTCAACATAGAATGTTTTTATTTTCGGTGAAATATATTTTTAGTTCCTAAAGTTGGATGTGAAATTAGAATTCTTTTTTTTCCATTTTTATACATCTTGATACCTAAATTTTAAAAATGAATATCTCTTGCGAAGCCACCGGCATTCCCAAAACTTGGTCCATTTCCAGCGTTACCACTAGCAGCGCCATAATTATTGCCAGAGCTTCTTCTCCCAAAACTACTACCTGATCTTCCACCATGTCCATTACTGCCATAACTGATAGGATATAATGTTACTAAAGAGTTCTATCAATAACCCACAGCAGCATTGCCATAGTTCTTGCTGGTGTTGCTGTCCCTGGGACTGCTGACTGATCCACCACCGTATCCACTGCTGCCCTAACCTCCAGCAGCATTGCTACTATCACCACCATCTCTACCACTGCCAGAACCTCCACTAGCATTGCCACCATAGGCACCTGCATTACCATAGTTCTTGCAAGAGCTGCTGCCCCCAAAACTGCCACCTAATTCTCCACCGTACCCATCACTTCCATAACTTCCCGCAGCATTGCTACCATAGGGACCAGTGTCACCACCTGATCCTCGACTGCTGTAACCTCCAGCAGCATTGCCACCATAGGCACCAGTATCAGCATAGTTATTGCCAACCTTGCTGCCCCCAAAATTGCCACCTGTTCTGTAGCCACCTCCCCCATATTCACCACTTCCATAACCTTCAGTAGCATTGCCACCAACAGCATTAGCATACACACCACCACCACCACCATAGTTATTGCCAGAGCTGCTTCTCCCCAAATTACCACCCGATCCTTCACCATATCCACCGCTCCCGTAACCTCCAGCAGCATTGTCATAGTTCTTGCCAGAGTTGCTGTCCCAACGACTGCTGACTGATCCAGCACCATATCCACTACTGCCATAACCACCCCCAGCATTGCTACTGCCACCATATCCACCACTGCCATAACCTTCATTAGCATTGCCACCATCGGCACTAATATAGCCTTTTTAGTCGCATAAGACTCTAGTCAAAACCAATTTTCCCCTAAAATGCAATCTGGATCAACCTTGGGAAGTAATCTGTGGAAATGACAATATGAAGATGTAAATGCTTGTAAACTACTTTGTTAGGGAAATTAAACTATCTAAACATAAACTCCGAAAACTACTAAAACATAAACTACTATGACCATGACTCGAAACTTAAAATATACAAAATGTAGCTTAAAATGCTTATACAATGAATGGAATGATGGAATTGATGCTTAAAATGTACTAGTGGACCCTAATCTACAAAAGCTAACACTTACTATCAGCTATCAAACACTGGAAACAGAGATACGCAAACTGTTTGATGAAATGCTCATTAAACCCTAGCTTTCACAAGTGTTCTATGAAATGCATGAATGAAAATAAGATGCTCTATTTACAATGCAAGTGTATGGAACATAACCTAAACACTTATAACAACTAAAACATAGATTTAGAATTGAATAGAAACCAAAGAAATCGAAAACCACAATTAAACCAGAAAAATAAAGCAATTATGCAGTAAAAGTGAACATATACATATGAGAGTGCAGGGCATGATTCGAATTCTGATATGAAATGGATGAATTAGTGATGTAAAACAGTGTGTAGTTACATCAACTGAATATAGAAACTGAAACGAAGTTAAATGATCAGGTAAAAATGAAATTGAAAATCTGAAACCTAGCTTTTAACCAAAAAAAAGGGAAATAACATAACTACCAAAGTGTGATTTTGTCTTTTCTGTGTTTAATTCGAGAATGAAGAGGGTAAACAAGCTTATAAACCTAATCAAAGCAATTAAAATTCACAGAAATCAGAAATCGAATCTAAATTGCCAAATCACAGTGTAAATGAAATTTCTCAGTTCAAGAGCACTTAAGCTTGTTCGTCTCTTGATTTTGCTTCTAATGGCCAAGTTTAACTCAGAAACTTTGGTGTATATCGGTCTTTGAACACACTAAGTCATTGACATGAATCCATAACCAAAAGTTACTAAGATATGGAAGCAAAACCAATCAATTCACAAGTTTAAGAAGAACTTGAACCAAAAGTAAAGAACACAACATCAACTCAACCTGAGCATGGGGAAAAAACGAAAATCAGTGAGATAAATCGAAATTAAACGGTGGAAATTGAAAGAAACAAGAATTGAAACTGAATACTGAATGTAGATTACAAATTCTTGAAGTTCTTGAGCCTATTTCACTTAGGTCCTTGAGCTCCAAGCCAAAAGTGAGAGAATGGGAAAAAGTGTCGTTTCCTCTCTATTCTAAGCTTTATATACATTGCTTTCTCTCCCTAAGCTCCACTAACTAGCTGTAGTTAACTAGTCTAACTTCTAAAAACCGAAAAACTCAAAATTCGAACTAAAACTAGACTAGACTATCTCTTAGACAAGCTTAGTTAACTCTATTTTTGCCTTCAACACGTCACATGATATGTCTCTTAAAGTCTCCAACAGCCTGGACATGGATTTGACCTTCAATTGTGAAAATCAAATCTAAAGTCAAAATTCAACATATGAATAGGCTCCAATTCAATTTCAGATTCTGCAGTTGCTGTAGTTTGTGGTTGATCGTCCTTTAATCAGCACTAAACCACTGGATTAAATAACCTGTACCGAAGTCACAAAACTCAAATTAGCATATTAGTTCTCTAGGAAAATACCAAACTAGACTAAGCTAGCTAGACTAATTAACTAAACAAGTGTAAAATGAAATGTTTGATTGAGTCAGCTTCTAGCTTTCTTTCCAAGGTTCTCCAACTCCCAGCAAGTGTATGTTGATGCCTATTTGAGTCCCCCATAGCTGGTACTAGCTTAAGGATTGAATAGCAAAATGTCAACTTGTGGTCAATGTAACAGCTTTTTGGCCAATTTAGTGCAGAGTTGCTTGTTGCTGCTGGTTTTGCTCTACTTGGCTCTTGATCAAGCTTCCAGCACGTACAAACAAGTGATGTTTAGGGTCTCCAACAGCCAGAACTTGATTTGGAGCTTTTACTTGAAAAATCAATCCTTGGGTCAACTATGCCTCCTTAAATCCTTTTCAACACTGGGTCAGATCTGCACCGTTGCATGTTTTTCTTCTTAATCAGCCTCCAATCACCTTTAATTCAATGAATAAGAACTGCTTCCCCCAAAACTGCCACCTTCACCATATCCACCACTACGATAACCTTCAGTCGCATTACCAAACCCATCACAACTTGCAGCAATACCAAGTGGAGAGATGCCATAACTACTTCTATATCCAGTTCCAGCACCATAAAGACTGCCATAAGATCCATGAAAGCCACCACCACCAAATCCACCACGGGGTCTTTCATCAGCAAAACTTACCTTAACTAGGCGACCTTGCAGATCCTGACAAAAGCCTTACACTCAAAATAAGCAAAAAAAAGAATGGTAAGGTAGTATGAAACAAAGACCCCAAAGTGGGTTTTATAATTCTAAATTGTCTTTTTAGCACAAATAAGCGTTCCTCATCATTAATATGTTTGCTAGTGATAATGATGAATGCATCAAAGATGCACTTGCTACTGCTTATATCTAAGAATTCTTAATTGGTTGGTTTAAATAGTTCTGCACTGTCAAACAAATGAATATCCCGAACGTTCACCGGAGTATTGACAGCGATTATCAAATATCGCATAACAAAATGGAATATGATGAGATAGAATACAATAGAAACAAAGACAAAAGAAACGAGTTATCTACTCTTGGAGAGTAGTTGAAACTCATATGCCTAATCAATGTAATGTTTGTTGCTTGATCTTGTGTTGCTTAGTTCCATTGCACATTTAAATCTGAATTTTGTTTTTGCCTATATTTTTTAGCTTGTTCCTTCACTTTTGATGTATCTGCTGATTTGATTTTAGGTTCATTGTAGTTTAGAATGTGGTTTCTTTGTTTCCATCTCTTTGGCCCTGTTTACGTGATATACCATTCCTAGCATTGACATTTAAAATTTCCAGAACATTAGAAATACGATTCTTAGATTCATTTGCATTTATATCCGGGTTTAATGTTGGTTTTTGTTGCATAGTTAGATCATGGCATTTGTAGATTTAGGTTGTAGTTGTTGTTATTGATTCGTGTGAATAGTAATGTCATTAGTCTAGGTTTTTCAATTGCATTATTTCATCATTCTAGTCTAGGTTTCATATTGAAATTCCATTTTTTTAGCTTAAAACATATTCTTAATTTTTTACATTCTTTACCTTCTTTTATAGTTTACATGCATTCATTTAGAATTAGTTGCAGTGATAATCATATATTTGCATTAACGTTTAATTTTTTTTTCCTCTTTAATTTTGTTTTTCATATTTTTTTCTTGTTTAGTTAGTAAAAATTAGAATTTACTTAACATTCGAAACTTAATAAGAATTGAGTCCTTATATTGATCTAAGTTGTTTCTTATACTACATTAGTGGAGAAAATCTAATTTTGTTGGTATTTAGTGCGACATAAATATAATTCATTTCAACAAAGATTGAAGAAGAGAAGTAGTAGATAGACATTATGAAGGAAGAACATAAAATATAGACTCTCTTTTTTCAATAACTTTAAGATGATTTCCTTTAGTCATGCTTCTTGTTATCCTTTTATTCTCTTCATCCTTTGTCCTATCTATGAACACATCATCAAAAAATTAATCATTGTAGAACTATTTTTGATCGTAGCTTTAACTCTTTTAAATACCTTTTCCTTCCTCAGAAAAACTTGATAGTAATGGATGTATCTAGTTCATTCCTTGTAGTAATAAATGTTTCTTTCTTCTTTGTGTAGCATCCCAATTATTTGATGTCCTTATCTCCTTCTTGGGCAATGAGCATTTCCATGATTCATCTTAAATTGCAATCCGTATGAACTAGACAATTCTTTCAGAAATAACAAGAAAAACAATTTTAGCAAAGAGATCTTTCTAGTGTTACTAGTTGTTTCGGATATAAGGTTGACGTCCTATACTTAAAACACTCAAGGTTGTGTTGATGACCGGACGGACCTTGAAGACTGGGTGAACCTTGCAGACCGGACGAATCAAGCATTACTGAAGATTGAATAGACGGGGCTCAAGGCGGACGAACGCTGCTCCAGGCACTAGGTTGATGAACGATCGGACGTTTCTCCATGCAACCCAAGTGGTCGTCCTTCTCCTTCTCCAAGCCGGGCGGGCGGACACCTGTCAAAGGCACTCTGACGCTCAAGTCAGTAAAATGACTGAACGATTATAATAAGAGATGCAAGTAATGCATAATATGTAGCGTGTGCAATCTGGTCTGAAGTCATACCTGAAACCTCTATTTATACTAGTTGTGATGGACTTATGAGCTTTTACCTTTCACTGGTCTAATGACGACCCAATGACACCTTAACTTGTATTAGGGTCTTAACGAGTTATCACTATTTATAATCTAACGGTGCGGTCGGCCTGGTGGTCGACCGACCGGTATGGTAGGTCGGCCTAGATAGAGCCGTTTGGTCGGTATGGGTGGTCGACCGAGATAGAGCCGTTCAGTTCACGGGGTCGGGAGGACCATACGGTACAAGCCCCCCAAGCCTGAGCATGATTTAATTATGTGAAGGGGTTTTATGCACAGCCTTCCTGATACGGACGAGATCTCATTTTTTGCTTTTGTGTTTAAGTCCTCTCTGCCTGTTGAGTGGATGGAAGACAAAATCGAGTTGTGCCTTCGTTGGCCGAGCTAGATAATCTACTGATCCTTACTTTAGGTAACAGGTCGTGAAGATCCACGGTCGCCCACTATCGGAGAGACCGGCCGAGATATCTTTGTTCAAGATCCATAGTCGTGAGGCCGAATGACCGAATGATTGATGTCAAATTTGGCAAAGTACTTAAGGCCACAGATTACCAAGCCATAGGGGCTGAAAAGCTGAGGTCAAGTTATGACCGGACAACTGAGGGCAGGTGGCCGTGATCGAATGGTCAGGCCGGAACGTTGATTGCCAAATTTGGCTAAATAAATGTGAGGCCATGGACGACTGAGAGGAGGAGGAGGAGTTGAGGCCTTTAGAGGCCAAGTTGAGGCCAAGAAATGGCTGAACGGTTGAGGCCTTTGGAGGTCGAGTAGTGGTCGAGAAGGTGAGGCCTTTGGAGGCCGAACCATTGAAGCCGAGGAGGCCCAACAGTTGAGACCGAGGAGGCAGAACGGTTGAGCCCTTCGGTGGCCAAGTTGAGGCCAAGAAATGGCCGAACGGTTGAGGCCTTTGGAGACAAAGTTAAGGCCAAGGAGACTAAACGGTTGAGGCTTGGGTGGCCAAGTTGAGGCCAAGAAATGGCCGAACGGTTGAGGCCTTTGGAGGCCAAGTTGAGGCCGAACGATTGAGGCCGAGGAGGCCGAACGATTGAGACCGAGGAGGCTGAATGGTTGAGGCCTTTAGAGGCCAAGAAGTTGAGGCCGAGGAGGCCGAATAATTGAGGTCGAGGAGTCCAAACGGTTGCGACCTTTGGAGGCCGAGAGGTTGAGGCAGAGTAGGCCGAACGATTGAGGGCGAGGAGGCCGAACGGTTGCGGCCTTTGGAGGACGAGATGTTGAGGGCGAGGAGGCCGAATGGTTGCGGCCTTTGGAGGCCGAGAGGTGGAGGCCGAGTAGGCTGAACGAGTGAGACTAAGGAGGCAAAACGGTTGAGGCCTTTGGAGGTCGAGGAGGTCGAACCATTGAGGCCGAGGAGGACGAACGGTTGTGGCCTTTGGAGGCCGAGAGGTTGAGGCCGAGGAGGCCGAACGGTTGAGGCCTTTGGATGACGAGAAGTTGAGGCCTTTCGAAGTTGAGAAGTTAAGGCCTTTGGAGGCCGAGAAGTTGAGGCCGAGGAGGCTGAACCATTGAGGTCGAGGAGGCCAAACAATTGTTGTCTTTGGAGGCTGAGAGGTTGAGGCCCAAGAGGCCGAACGGTTACAGCCTTTGGAGGCCTAGAGGTTGAGGCCGAGAGGCCGAACGGTTGAGGCCCAACAGGCCGAATGGTTGCAGCCTTTGGAGGTCGAGAGATTCAGGCCGAGTAGGCTGAACGATTGAGACCGAGGAGGCCGAACGGTTGTGGCCTTTGGAGGTCAAGAGGTTGAGGTCGAGGTTGAGGAGGCCGAACGGTTGAGGTTGAGGTTGAGGAGGCCGAACGGTTGCGGCCTTTGGAGGCCAAGAGGTTGAGGCCAAGTAGGCCGAATGACTAAGGTCGTTGAGGGCGAACGGTTGAGGCCTTTGGAGGCCGAGAAGTTGAGGCCGAACCATTGAGGCCTTTGGAGGCCAAACGGTTGCGGCCTTTGGAGGCCGAGAGGTTGAGGCCGAGGAGGCTGAATGGTTGCGGCCTCTGGAGGCTGAGAGGTTGAGGCCGAGTAGGGCGAACGAGTAAGGCCGAGTAGGCCGAACAAGTGAGGCCGAGTAGGCCGAACAAGTGAGGCCGAGGAGGCCGAACAGTTGAGACCGAGGAGGCCAAACGGTTGAGGCCTTTGGAGGGCGAGAAGTTGAGGCCTTTGGAGGCCGAGGAGGCTGAACCATTGAGGCCGAGGATACTGAACGGTTGCGGCCTTTAGAGGCCGAACGAGTGAGGTCGAGGATGCCGAACAATTGAGGCCTTTAGAGGCCGAAGGTTGAGGCCTTTGGAGGTCGGGAAGTTAAGGCCTTTGGAGGTCGAGAAGTTGAGGCCAAGGAGGCCGAGAAGTTGAGGCCGAGGAGGCCGAACAATTGAGGCCTATGCAAGCCCGAAAGGTTGGGACCTTGGAGGTCGAGAGGTTGGGCCTTGGAGGCCGAGTAATTGACCTTTGAAACGTCTCGGGTGACAGGGTGTCTCGTTCACCGCTTGGCCAGGTTGACAGGGTGTCCCGTTCATCAACGTTGACTTTGAAACGTACCGAGCGGCTGAGTGTCTCGTTCATCGTTCGACCAAGTTGACAGGGTGTCCTAGTCATTAACTTGGATTTTGAAAACGACCTGGGCGGCAGGGTGTCCTGTTCACCGCTCGGCCAAGTTGACAGGGTGTCCTGTTCATCAACTTGGTGGTGGCCTTTGGAGGCCGAGTTAGGGCCAAATGGTTGGCTGAGTATCTGTGAGGCCATGGACAACCGAGCAGTTAAGGCCGAAGGGCCTAGTATTTGATACCAAATTTTGGCTAAGTACCTGTGAGGCCGTGGACGGCCGAGCAGTTGAGGCCGAAGGGCCGAGTATTTAAGGCCTAATGGTCGAGAGCTTGAGGCCTAATGGGCGAGAGGTTGAGGCCTAATGGTCGAGAGCTTGAGGCCAAATGGGCGAGAGTTGTAGGCCTAATGGCCGAGAGGTTGAGGCCAAATGGCCGAGAGGTTGAGGCCTAATGCCCGAGAGGTTGAGGCCTAATGCCCGAGAGGTTGAGGCCTAATGGCCGGGAGGTTGAGGCCAAATGGCTGGGAGGTTGAGGCCAAATGGCCGGGAGGTTGAGGCCTAATGGCCGAGTGATTGAGGCCAAATGGCCCAGATCTTGAGGCCTAATGGCCGAGAGGTTGAGGCCTAATGGCCGAGAGGTGGAGGCCTAATGGCCGAGAGCTTGAGGCCTAATGGCCGAGAGGTTAAGGCCAAATGGCCGAGAGCTTGAGGCCTAATGGCCGAGAGGTTGTCGCCGGATACTAGGTGCCGATTTTGGCTAAGAGGTTGAGGCCGGACGACCAAGGTTGAGCAAACAAGGACGAAAGGCCTAGTTGAGGAGGCCGAGCGAACGAATCTGAAAGGTTGAGTAAACGTCCTTTTGAGGCACCGCTCACTAGTTCCTTGTGACTACAATAGGATACTCGCTCGGCCCCACGGTGGGCGCCAAATGTTTCGGATATAGGGTTGACGTCCTATACTTAAAACACTCAAGGTTGTGTTGATAGTCAGACGGACCTTGAAGACTGGGTGAACCTTGTAGACCAGACGGATCAAGCATTACTGAAGATTGAACAGGCGGACGGACGTTGCTCCAGGCACTAAGTTGATTGTCGATCGGACGTTTCTCCATGCAGCCTAAGTGGTCGTCCTTCTCCTTCTCCAAGCCGGGCGGGCGGGCACCTGTGAAAGGCACTCCGACGCTCAAATCAGTAAAATGACCGAACGATTATAATAAGAGATGCAAGTAATGCATAATATGCAGTGTGTGCAATCTGGTCTGAAATCATACATGAAACCTCTATTTATACAGTTGTGATGGGCTTATGGGCTTTTACCTTTTATTGTGTCACTTAAATTATATATAAATTCTCGAACCAAAGAGTTAATAAGAACAAGTTCTTTATTACCAAGAATAGAATAACCGCTTAGAATAAAGAAACAAATTATATTTGTGGAGAAGTGCAAAATCGTATTCATACGATCTTCGTTGTGCGTTTTGATTAATTGGATTGTTTCTTTATAAATTCCAGTATGAAGGTTTTGTAGATATGTTTTCGGACATTCCTTTAACATGTCATCTAAGAAAAAAAGTTCCTCTAATTCTATGAATTTGTTGAGAATACTCTTTTCTTTAATATCATTCAAGAAAATTTCGGAGTTATCACTATTTATAATCTAACCGTGCGGTCGGCCTGATGATCGACCGACTGGTATGGATGATCGGCCGAGATAGAGCCGTTCGGATCACGGGTCGGGAGGACCATACGGTACACTAGTCAATTTTTTTAACAAGTTTCTTTTGTCATATGGAATTGGCAAACATCACCGACAATGAAATAAACCTTTATGTATTTTCCTTTTGGTACAACATTAACTTACTTCTATGTTCATATCGCCTAAAAGCATTTGTGCTTTTGTGAGATGTAAAATAAAGCAACATAGTATTGTATCGTCTTTCTCACAAAACACTTGCATCTTTTATGATCTGTTATGCATTAACCCCTTGTCTTTTATACCAAGCAAGCATGATGTTTTTATACTTAACTATTTAGGACTTGGTCAAAATTATAAAGTCTTAGACTTTTCTCTAACACAAAATACATTAAGTGTAATCCATTTATGCATTAAATGCACTTCTCTTCAAGCAACATCCTAATGACTAGTTAAACTTCATTAAACTTATTTTGTCTTGATCCGAAAAATTTATAAAAAAACTATGTAAACAACCCAAATCTTTTTCAAAATCGATAAAGCAAACTGGTGAAATAAAACAACTTTAATATGTATTTCAAGAAATCATTGATTTATTGGAAACTTCAAATAAATTCTCTTGAGAAATAAAAATGAACATTTCTTATAACATAGAATATATGTATATATATATATATATATACATATATATATATATATATATATATACTAGTGCAGAATTGGCTTTTAACGTCCCTCGTCCGTCCACAGAAGCCCCAACGTATATAATTGACCGGTGGCATATTCGTAAATAAGTGAAACTCGAGACGTTCGTCCTTGGTCGAGCCAGACGTTTATAATATTATAGACGTCCGTGGGAGAGGGATGGACGTCTAATAGGCTGAACAAACTGAACGTTTCAAGTTCCATGTCAGCCCTTAAACGTTCGTCCATGGTCGAGATGGACGTCTATAATATTATGAATGTCTGTGTGAGGGGACGGACGTCTACTAGGCTGAACAACTGAACGTTTCAAATCCCCATGTCAGCCCTTAAACGTTCGTCCTTGGACGAGACAGACGTTTATAATATTATGAACGTCCGTGTGAGGGGGACGAACGTCTACTAGGCTGAACAACTGAACGTTTCAAGTCCCATGTCAGCCCTTAAACGTCCGTCCTTTGTCGAGACGGACGTTTATAATATTATGAACGTCCGTGTGAGGGGGACGGACGTCTAGTAGGCTGAACAACTGAACGTTTCAAGTCCCATGTCAGCCCTTAAACGTCCGTCCTTTGTCGAGATGGACGTTTATAATATTATGAACGTCCGTGTGAGGGGGACGGACGTCTAGTAGGCTGAACAACTGAACGTTTCAAGTCCCATGTCAACCCTTAAACGTCTGTCCATGGTCAAGACGAACGTCTATAATATTATGAACGTCTGTGTGAGGGGGACAAACGTCTAATAGGCTGAACAACTGAACGCTCCCCATGTCAGCCCTTAAACGTCCGTCCTAGGGCGAGACAGACGCTTATAATATTATGAACGTCTGTGTGAGGGGGACAGACGTCTACTAGGCTGAACTACTGAACGTTTAGTCCCCATGTCAGCCCTTAAATGTCCATCCTGGGATGAGACGGACGTTTATAATATTATGAACGTCCGTGTGAGGGGAACGAACGTCTAATAGGCTGAACAACTGAACGCTCCTCATGTCAGCCCTTAAACGTCCGTCTTGGGGCGAGAAGAACGTTTATAATATTATGAACGTCTGTGTGAGGGGGACGGACGTCTACTAGGCTGAACTATTGAACGTTTCAAGTCCCCATGTCAGCCTTAAACGTCCGTCCTGGGAGGGCTCGGACGTCTATAATATTATAAACGTCCAGTCCCCCATATCGGACGTTTTAAGGTGCTGATAGGGTGGTTGGAGATTTAATTGTCTTCAGCCCCTTAAACGTCTAATATGGGGGGACGGACGTTTATAATATTATAGATGTCCGAGCCCTCCCCAGGACAGACGTTTAAGGGCTGACATGGGGAATTGAAACGTTCAGTTGTTCAGCCTAGTAGACGTCCGTCCCCCTAACACGGACGTTTATAATGTTATTAGACGTCCGGCTCGACTTAGGACGGACGTCTAAAACCACCCGCGAATATCATTTTTAAATCCCCAAAGATGTCTTATTAGTGATGAACTGGACGTCTATAATATTATAGACGTCCGTGCCCCAGAGTACCGGACGTCTAACTGTATTAATATTGCATACGCGAATCCGTGACCAGTTAAAATTGGAAACGCGAAACATTGTTCATCGTCTTCTCGCGAACGCTGCTGCGCCATTGATTTTGCATGTGCGTTTTCTCTCTTTTGGACCGTTTAAATTGACTTTCAATCCGATTACATTGCTTTGTGATGAAATACCTTTGATTTGAATCGATTAAAAATCGTTTTCGGTACGTTTTTTTGCAGTCTCTTGCGTGTTCTTGGGCGGCTTCTTCGACTATTTTTGGGCTGCATTTTAGGCCGTTCCCTCCTCGATTTCCCTCCCTATTGTTCGGTTTTCACCTCGACTTCGACTAAGTTCTCTTCCTCCAAATATTGCTCTTCCAACGCCTCTTCCAATAACGCGTCTCCTTCTGCTCACATCCACACGGATGATCATTGCAAAGACAAGGACGAACGTACAAACGAGGCAACATAAGGAAAAACACAGGGTAAGCTTATGTAATTTAATTCAAGTAATAACATACATTTTCATATGCAAGCACATTCAAATATATCCAAGAAACAATGCAATCAAACCCTGATACTAGACCGACTGTCCGGACTGTATGAAATCTGTGTAGCTACGACGTTCGTGCACCCAGGTGATGTAGTAACTGGAATTCTCATCAGCTGCCACCCAAGGTTAGTCCTATCTGTCCAAAGTACCCCTAGGACTAGGACCTCCTGCCGTTCCCACACATTACGTACCCCCTCTACGTGAGGACGAGTACTCACGGAACATCAGGATGAATCGTCAGCCTAGCATTGCCACAGTCATACTTTACGATATCAATATTCATCCAAGAGTCATTCCTCCATGGAACGCTCGTTCAACTTCACATCATTTCATTCATATCACATTCTCTTATTATTTCATTCATAATCATTCTCAATTCCATCTTTCATTATCACTATTCTCAAATTCATCTTTATTACCAATAAGTTAAATTTCATCTTTGTTCAAAAGTTTATGACGACACCAAATACCGAACGTTCAATCCTTACTCAAAACGAGGACGAACGCTTGGAACGAGACAGGAAGGTCTCCAGTTCCAAAATAGAGTAAGACCGATTACACTAATATACCCTATATGACGAACGTTATTTACCACGTGAATCAGTTGAATGAACTGACTCTCGTGAGTTCAAACCCACACTAAAAGAATAGAGTAAGTACGTAGGCTCTAGGCCGGATCCAATTGAATATAGATACATCAAGACGTTAAAGAATCATATTTATAATAATTCAATTACAGAAACCTAATGCCCGTCAATGACCGAAAACGGTAAAAGGATTTACTGAATTTGCACGAACGCTATTTTTCATCAATATAGATTATATAAGAATCGAATAGGAGCGCTTGGTGTAAGACCGAGCACTACTCAGTACGAGCACTTGGTATAAGACCGAGCACTACTTAGTACGAGCGCTTGGTATAAGACCGAGCACTACTCAATACGAGCGCTAGGTGTAAGACCGAGCACTACTAATCTTAAAGTACAAGATTTGATATATTACTTTATCAAGGGATATACATATACAACTATGCTTGGCCGAACGCTCGAACATAGTATTACCACACGAGGATGCTCGTTCTCAACTAGAGTTCTCTCCAAATGAAAGAATCCCATTTTTACTGTTTACCAAGAAAACTGAACGGTCAATGATCGTTCAGTAACGAACGTATTTTTTTTCATATAAGACTTTCATACCAGTATTATTTCTTTCCAACAATCATTTCTTAATATATATACTTTCATAACTTTATACATTCCTATCAGATTCAACTTTCATACTTCATACAATTCATATCACATAAATCTCATATAACTCATACATCATACATAACTCAACCATCATGTCAGTATTCATACTTGATACATACATTCACTCATTCAGCAACATGCATTCATTTTCAACAAGCGTACAACAACATACAATTAAATTAGATAAGGTTCCCTTACCTGGATACGTGATTGAACGGTCTAAAAGTGGGTTTTTGGTTCATCCAACTACAACTTCTACTCTTAACGATCAACAATTCTCCAAAATAAATCGAACAACATAAAGAACCAAAAATAACTTAGACTATATCCCTGCATGTAACCAGAACTTGGTTTGCATGTAACAAAAGAACGAACGACTAAAGGGAGAAAACTTACCAGCTCAAACTTGAAGCTTGTTCGGTTCAAGATGAAGCTTGGGTCGCCGGGAACACTTCTACGGTTTCTGAATGATGATTAGAGAAGAGAAGAGTAAGTTACAGTAGAGAGAAGGGAGGGTTTTCTAGAGAGATGAAGGAGGAAAATAAAAGATCAGATTTTGGAAAGAGGGTGCATGCAGAGGAGAGTGAGTAGGATTTCCAGGAAAATCATTTTTGTTTACCCTACGCCCAAACGGTCATACACTCTCCTGTCAACACCTGCCATCCACTAACTGATTTTCGAAACTTCCATTCTTGACACCTGGCGTTAGCGCATCAGAGTTTGAGTGCGTTTTTAATGAGTCTGAGCAGGGGTTTTGGGTTCGTTTTCCGAGGTCTGACATAAGGGTTTTGGGTGCATATTTATGAGGTCTGACAGGAGGTGAAGGTCTGCTCTCTTTAAATTGGCTGCAGATCAGGAGTGTCGGTAGCTGTGGTTGGAGGATGAGGAATGTCGGTAGCTATGGTTGGAGGATGAGGAATGTCGGCAGCTTTGATTGGAGGATGCAGAAATCATTGGGTTGGTGGAAGATTGTGGGAATAATTTGTTAAGGTAGGGAATAATTAAGACTTAGTGGTAGGCCCCTTTTAAAAAAAACTCAATATCTGTTTGGACGAACGCCATCAAGACCAAACACGCCTAGCCAGCACCGAACATGACGAACGACCGTTTTAAAACAAATTAAAATTTGGACGAGCGGTAGATGAGGAAGAGTGTCCTTAGACCATTTTAAAACAGAGCACTGCCTATGACGAACAACCGTAATCACAACTTACTGTTTGGACGAGCGCCTCAATACGCCTAGGAACATCATCTAGAACGGCCGTTCACTTTGAACGATAACATATCGAGACCGAACATTCAATTTGAGAATAAACATCCGAACGTTCAACTGAGAAATCACATAACCAAGACCGCACGTTAACATAATATGACTGAACGCTATTTGCTGAACACGGTTTGTTGATCAAACCATACTAGGCCGAACGCTTAAAATCGAACGCTGGACGAATTTAAGCACAATTAGTACGAACGAACGTTCAAATGAAATAACGTCACCAAGACCGAACGTTCAAATGAAGACCGAACGTTCATTAAAACAATATGACTGAACGCTAACAATTTATAAAGAACGAACGGTAAACCTGCGAGGCCGAACGGTCGAACGCATGAACACTTGGGCCAAGGATGACCAAACGGTGAGGTCGAATGACCGAACGGTTGAGCACGAGCGGCCGAGCAGATAAAAGAAGCGAATGATCTGCGACATTGCAATAGAGGACGAACGGTTTCATCCAGGGGAATGAGCCGAACGCGCTCGGTGGAGGACTAACGTTTTTTTTTTCGTTTTATTACTTTTTTTATTTTTTTTTATCTTTTATTTTACACTCATGATGAAAATAAAACAAATCTATTAGTCAATCCGGACGAAATTGGGTGTTGACAGCTGCCCCTCTTTACTTAGATATTACTAGATAATACGAAAATTTGAGATTTTTGTATTATTGGAGTAAAAGCTAAGGAAAGAAAGAAACACCAATTTCGTTTGGATTTCAAAATAAACAAGGAAGAAACGGAGAATAAAAAAAATACAAAACTTTAAAAAACATGTAATGATGTAAATATCGGTATGGGTACTTGTGCGATCGTACGCATCAGCCTAGTACTTATTACCCAAAATATAAAATAAACAAAAAGAACCGTATGAGTACTTGTGCGATCGTATGCATCAGCCTAGTGCTCATTACGCAAAAAATAAAAAAATAAGAAAAAAGCCGTGTGAGTGCTCGTGCGATCGTACGCATCAGCCTAGTGCTCATTTCGCAAAATCTAAATATTACATCAAAATACCAAAAAAATATAAAATATTAACAAAAAACTAAAAATATAAATTTCTCTTTCAAACAACAAACAATTTATCAGCCAGAACTACGTGATCCTTGATTCTCCATCAAAAGTGGAGATACGTAGGAGCAAGGCTAGTCCTTGTTAGGTTCATTTCCCCAAAAATCCAAATTTATCCATAACAAATTTCTCGAACAATTCTTCAAACAAATTTTTCAAGCAGTTCTAAAAGAACTACGTACCCCTGATTTCTCACATGAGAATACGTGGGAGTAAGGTCAATCCTTGTCGGGCTTCTTAAAAAAGAAAAAAATATATCTTTTTCTTTGCATTGTCTTGTAATCTTATTTTCGGGGAATAATAATCATTTTGAAAAGGTACTGCCTTCAGGCAGGCGTTGTAGGGTGCTGATACCTTCCCTACGCGTAACCGACTCCCGAACCAAGAATCTCATTTTCGCAGACCATACCTTATCATTTTATGGTTTTTCCGTAGTTTTCCAGAATAAACTATGGTGGCGACTCCAAATCTCTTTTTTCGACTCGCGTTTTTTTTGGATCGTCGTCCCGTTGTGATTCCGGTTGCGACAATAGTGTTAAAGGTCATTTTGCATGTCCCATATATGAAGAAAACACTAGTTACCTTCAGTTGAAGCATGGTCAGAAGACGATATATACAAGACATCGAAAATTTCTTCCTCGTAATCATCCTTATCGTAGATTAAAAAAAGCATTTAATGGAAGTGCTGAGGATGATGTTGTGTGTAGACCCCGGAATGGTGAAGAGGTGTACAACGAAGTCAAAAACATTGACATTGTGTTTGGAAAACATCATAAAAGTACCTTGCAAAGAACATTTGGAAGAAACGATCGATATTTTTTAAGCTTCCATATTGGTGTGAACTTAATGTTAGGCATTGTATTGATGTGATGCACGTTGAAAAAAATGTTTGTGACAGTGTCATCGGAACTTTATTAAATGTCAAAGGGAAGAGCAAAGACGGAATAAAAGCAAGACAAGATTTGGTTGACATGGGAATCCGATCTGAGTTACATCCACAGATAATAGGAAGACGCACCTATCTGCCCCTAGCCTGTCACACACTTTCCAAAAAAGAAAAACAAAGTTTTTATAACTGTTTAAGAAGTGTGAAGGTTCCGCAAAGTTATTCTTCAAATATCAGTAACCTTGTGTCTATGCAAGACTTAAAGCTAGTTGGTTTAAAGTCTCACGATTGTCTTGTATTGATGCAACAATTGTTACTTGTTGTTATTCGAGGCATATTACCTCATTCTGTTAGGGGTATTCTGACACATCTGAGTTTTTTCTTTAATGTCATTTGCAAGAAAGTTGTTGACCCTCGAGGTTTAGATGAATTGGAAAATGAGGGAATAAGACTACTATGTCAATTGGAGATGTATTTTCCACCTTCCTTTTTTGACATCATGGTACATTTGATTGTTCATCTAGTTAGAGAAATTCGAATATGTGGCCCGGTCTTCTTAAGGTGGATGTACCCAGTTGAAAGATACATGAAGATCTTAAAGGGATATGTTAAGAATTAGTATAGACCAGAAGCTTCAATCATAGAGCGATACGTTGCAGAAGAAGCCATTGAATTTTGTTCAAGTTATATGCCATCTTGTGAACCCGTCGGTCTTCCCAAGAGCAGACATGAAGGAAAATGTGAAGGTAAGGGTGTTCGAGGTGTGAGAATTCAAAGTGTTAGCAGAAAAGAAATTGACCAAGCTCATTTGTACGTCTTAAACAACACTGTTGATGTCATTCCTTACATTTCTGACCACGTTAATGAAATAAAGGCAACAAACCCAAAAATGAGTGAAAAAAGGCATCTTAATGAACATGTGAAAACCTTCTTGCAATGGTTTAAGAAAAAAATTTATGCGACTCCACATGTTTCTGAAACTTTATTGAGGTTATCTCGTGGCCCGAACACAGATGTCATTACATATGGTGGGTACTATATAAACAATATTTCTTTTCAGACAAAGGTAGAAGATGACAAAAGTAGAGTTCAAAATAGTGGTGTCACACTACAAGCTGAGGCTGTGTACGGATTTAACGGAAGGAATTTCATTGATGCAAATTTTATTAAGTGAGGACGTAATTGACGCATTTTTTAAAGGATGGACTAATTTGACATTTGCGAGCGAAACTGGAGACAAAATAGGGTATTAAGCCTTTGGAATAATAAAAGAAATATGGGAAGTTGATTACGTCACTTTTAGAGTCCCAGTTTTCAAGTGTAAATGGGTTGATATAAATTCTGGTGTCATGATGGATAACCTTGGTTTCACATTGGTTGACTTGAACAAGATGAATTACACTGATGAACCATTTATCATGGCTAGTCAAGCAAGACAAATATTCTATGTAAATGATCCAGCGAATAACAAATGGTCAGTGGTTTTAGAAGGAAAAAACATGCATGGACATGATGATGACGATTCTCTTGATATACTTGAGACAACATCTGTTGCATGTAGACCCACTGAGGACTCAGTTGATGACGTTGCCGATGTCATGAAGGCAATTCGTAGTGATCACAACGAAGGCATTTGGGAAAAAATAATTAATTAATAGGTTGATATTTTCACTTTTATTGACTTTATATGTATGTTCATCATAATTGAATTATTACTAACGTTGTTTAATTTTTCAGGTATGTCGGCCTCAGACTTAGGATCGGGAAAGAGCAGACGTGGACGAGGCGTCACCCGAGTGGCAGATGTGACCTATGGACGTGTGGATGGTCAGAGGAGGCATGTTGACATCGACCCCAGATCAGGTCATCCATCAGGGCCAAATGCTGATAGGTTTAGGAGTTATCTGGGTAAGTTAGCAAAAAGTCATGTCTATATCCTTCATGCATGTTGGGATGACGTCCCAGAGGTCGACAAGAACCTCTTATGGCAAGATATTCAGGTATGTTTATACTTCATGCAATTTGTGATACACTTATCTTTTATGTTTTCTTATGGAATAACAAGTTTTTTGTTTTAAACAACAACATTTTGATATTCCAAACACAATGCAAATTAGAAAGAAAGTGTTATCGCATAGAGCGATAAGATGGAGGGATTTCAAGACAAGACTGACACGACTATATGTCTTTGGAGACAGGTGATGAGTCAATATTTTCTCAATTTCACTTAGCTTATTGTACTGAATTTAATCAGGGAATTATGCTAAAATGTCCGATATTTTCCCATTTTTACTAATTGCGCTTAAATTGACAAGTAATTCTAATTTTAATTAATTTGAATTGTTTGAGACTAATTATTTGCATTAGTAATTGCAGAGAAAATTTTGGAAATACAATTTGGGACATTTGAAGATTAAATGACAAATGACAATTGAGCCCGATGCATCTCAGCCATTTCAATTTTCGCACAGTGCTGCGTGAATTTTGTGTCAACTTGAATTGATAATTGAATGGTGCTAAGACCTCCCAACACTCTTAAGCAAGGCATCCAGCAGCTTGGGAGGCACTCACGGCCTAGGGGAAATTGAATTTGGAAGGCTACTGCCACACGTTTAACGGCTTGGCTGGAAGGATCACACAATGTTACACCAATTGGCAGCAAGCACATCTTATTTTTCTATCTTTGAAAGCATGCTCCACTAAGGACTGCTGCCACACACATGGAAAGGAAACTACACGGCACATGGATGAGATTCACGTTGCATTCTTAATGAAATAAAGAACATGAAAGTGGCTGCCACATTTTGGAAGCAACTGGAAATAATTTGCATTTTGCATTTTGTAGAGTAAATGGCTCATGGACCGTCCATTCATGCCACATCCACATAGAAAAGACTTTTAAAACATTTTGGTTGGAAGCAAAACAGCAGCACGGTGCAGCCCATGATGACACAAGTTTTATTTTAGTTCACAATTTGCATTAAGGTGCTTATCATAGCTGGAAGCATGAAGGATATTATTGTTTTTTGGTTCAATTGGTGACCCACGGCCTGCACACATTGACGTTCAAGCACATCCAGCATTGAGGAAGGAAGGCCTTTTTAAGTCTAGCTGCAGTTGTTGAAGAGTTTTGTTCGTCCAGGAAGCAGCACACGGACGCAGAGGTGGAGAGATGGATCACGGCTGAATGGAGAGCTTACATCCAGCTGCCAAGTCTGTACACGTTGACACTCAACTACATCCAGCGTTTGGTAGAGGAGAAAACCGGGAAGTCTAGCCGCCACACTCTTTTGCTTGATTTTTTTTTTAACATTTCGAGATATGGGATGAATGAGAGGAAGACACGTTCTGCTGGAAGAGAGCTCCAAGAGGTTCCTTTTCATTGTTTTCTTACTTGAACCGATAAAACGTTTATATTTTCTTCATATTGGGATGCACACAGTTACTCATTAATTTATTTTCACCGTTCATCGCTCGTTCATCTTGTTCACTGTTCATCGTCACCTTCCTGCATTTCTGGTTTGCGATTCTACTGTTCACGTTGCATTTCCAATGCTGTTTGATTCTCAGTTTGCGTTGGATGGTGCCTTTACTGTTGCAAAATATTTTAATCCCATTCGGTATATTTTCATTAATGTTTAGAATAGTTTTCGGCTTATCTGTGCATTTCGAAGTTAAAGTTTAGTTTCTGTTGCGCAGCGTTCAAAGTTTGATGAATTTTGCTGCATTTCATACTGATAGGTAACCTCTTCAGACCGTTCGGTTATGTAAGTGTTTGTCCATTTACTACCGTTCGGTTGATTCTTTATTTTGTGGTTTAGTTTTGGTCTTGGTTCCTTTAGCTTGATGATTGAATATTCTTGTACCGTTCGGTCGAAGTTCTTATTCTAGACCATTCGGTTTGTTCTGGTCATTGTTGATGCATGCGTTCAGCTGCCTTCTTTGTTGCTTAGTTTCAATTGGTTGCTTATTTCCCGTTCGGTTATTCTTGAAGTTTTAACTTGTTTCCATTTTACTGCTTAATTACCGTTTAGCTGTTTTCTGTATGCGTTCGTTTCTTTTGTTAATAGTATCGTTCGGCTTATGCGTGTTGGTTTTCCCACTTCATTTTATTAGTTTGCTTTGAACCATTCGGTGCTCACCCTTTATTCTTATTACGGCTCGGTCAAGAACGTTTGGTTTACAATTTTCCTATGCTTTTCCGCTGTTGCACTGTTCAGCTTTAAATACTGCATGTCGCTCGGTTTTACCTTTACACTGTTCGGTCTCTAACATGCTTCATTGTTAGAGACCGTTCGATTTTTTTGGGTTTAGTTTTCAATATCATTTTCCATTGCCTGTTGTCTTCATACTGTTCGGTCACCTAATACCGTTCGTCCTTTTCTTATCTGTTTAAGTTGCTTTTACCGTTCGGTTTCCAAATTTCCTGCATTTCCATTTCCTTTCTTTAGGGACCGTTCGGTCTCAACTTTACAACCGTTTGATCTCACTAAAAGAACCGTTCGGCCTTTCTGTTTTCCACAATTTCATCTGCTATTTTCTTAACGTTCGGCCTAGGTGCACAACCGTTCGGTCTCTAACTTCACTGTTAGAGATCGTTCATTTCTTTGTTGTGCTTTTTATTATCGTTGCTCTGTGACGTTCGGCTTGGCTTGTTCCTTGTTAGGACGCTCAGTCTTTAGCGACCGTTCGTTCATTTCCTTTTTCGGAGACCGTTCGGTCTCAATGTTAATACCGTATGGTTTTTACTTCTGTGCAATTTATAGTGCACCGTTCGGTCAGTGCTTTAGACCGTTCGGTCTTTTATATCACCGTTCGGTTTTAACACTTATTGTTATTACCTTTCGGTTTTCTGCTTTCAAGCTTTTAATTTTGTTAGTTGTCTTTAACTTTCATTTTTTTATTTAATTTAATTTTCCTTGCAAAAACTTTCACAAAACCCCCCCACTATGTGTGTGATCTGAGACTGAACCCCAATATTGGTCCTTCTGAGACGACCTAGGAGTCACTTCCTACTCTATACTGCATTCTTTTATGCTCAACTTTTATGGGAGGTGCGACTCGCTCAACAACAGGCAACATGAAAATTCCTGTCAGCAATATACATTCACAGAGGAGGATTGGATGCAGTTTCGTGCATCTAGAGAGTCTGATGAATGGAAGGTATGTTTCTTAACATCGTCTTTCATTGAGTTTTTATGATTTTACACTTATTTATATAAATGGTTTCACAGGATAAAAGGTTAGCCGCCCAAGAAAGACAAAGGCTAAACGACGCACCCCACTTGTTATCACGAGGTGGATATGCAAAACTAGAGAAGAAACTGAGAAAGTCTAGAGCGGATGCCTTGGGACTTGAGTCGCCGGACCTAGCACCTGCACCTGTGAAAGGCTGCTCGGACTAAATCTGATGGGAACATGACATCTTCCTCAGCTGCCTTGATCTCACAAAGAATTGTAAGTTCAAATTATAAGCAGTTCTTTGATTGTGTATCTATCACAGCATGTCTTCTAAGTAACTTGGTTTTCTTATGTGCAGGATGAGTTGGTTGAGCAGCAGACTCAGGGCACATTTGCTGGCCAAGGTAGGGACGACATTCTAACAACGGCCATTGGAAGGCCCGAGCACCCAGGACGTGTACGTGGAGTTCCTGGGGCGATTGGATCTTCGTGACTACTTTGGCCCTACATAGAAAACCCCCCAATCAATGAGTCAGGAGACACTGAGGCAGATGGATCTTCAATGGGATGAAAGACTCAACCAAAGCATGAGATCAATGGAGCAACGATTCATGGAGCAGCTACAAGAACAAAAACAAATACAAAGAGCGCTTGAAGAAAAGCTGCATTCCATGACGCAAGGCAACATGGGGGCCGATGACACTCTCACACCACCTTGTGTCAGCACTAAAGGATCATGCTCTGCTATAGACCCCACTCAGTATAGCGGTCAATATGAGCTGTTGGTTGATGGGGATCCCCCACGCATTGTGGCTGTCGGACGAGTGCTTGAGGGAGGGGAGACCATTCATGGTGTTGCCATATTACCCCAACACGTGTGTGTGACCATTGACGAGGTTCGAGATCCCCAGGCTCATGTGCCTGTACCCACTCCAGAAATTAACTTTGTGGGGGAGGCCATAGGATCATTTATTGTCTGGCCTAGAGCATTGATCATGTCCCACATCGCTACTCCACAGGTATAATTAACTTAGTATTTCTATGTTTATTCTACAAATAATTGTTGATAACGCTTTCACATAAATTCTTATCTTCAGTTCACACGTCCTCAAAAGCAGCCAATTCATGATACAGTCATACATGAAGATGATGACATGGCTGAAGCAGAGGATGATCCTCTATCAAAGCTAATGACAAAATTACCGAGGTTGAAGAAAGCCCCATTAGAACTATACTGGGATTTGAGAGTATTTGGTCTTCCCCCACATGTGCCAGTTTATATCACATTATCTGATGCATTGGAGATGATTGAGGGAGACCAGATGTTGAATATTTCCATCATTCAGCTGTGGTGCATGTAAGATAGTCAATTTGGTCTTTCATATTACTTTTATTTACATTGTTATAGTTTCTAACAACTTAACTTTGTTGTTTTAGGTACATGGACACAATCGTTGTAGACCAAGGTCGGTCTTCCATGTACGGATTTGTTGAACCTCAGACCATTCAACCGTCTGGTAACACACTTCAAAACAAACAACATTATTTGCAAACATGGATGGATGAGTCAAAAAGAGACGTATACCTTGTGCCATACATTGAGGGGTAGGTGTTGTTATATGTGGTCAGTTTATTATTATAGTTTCCTTAATTAGTTGAATAACTATTTGTCCTTCGTGATAGGTCGCACTGGCAGCTGATGGTCATCATTCCCAAACAATGTAAAATTATATGGTTTTGTTCGTTGCACAGGAGGATGACAAATGACTTGAGAACCATGCTTCAAGGGTAAGTGTTTCTCCAAAAATGACTTTGAATTTGATGTTCACCTTCAACTTTTATGATAAATATAGTCATATTAATTATACTTTGTGTTTTCAATCTGTACAGAGTTATTGGTAAATCTCGTGGTCAACTGGTTCAAATTTTGTATCCAAAGGTTGTAAGTCATTTATAGTTTCTAATTCATTTTTTATGTTATTGAATGATCTAAATTCTTAACTATTTAGTTTGTGATTTTAGTGTAACCAGCAGCTAGATTCATGGGAATGTGGCTTCTATGTGATGTGTTGGATTAAGACCAACATTCGAGCTGTCATTATAGATGACTGGAATGAGGTAATGATGTATACCTTCAATACATTACAAATCAAATTCATCTTCAACATATATGAAACCATAATGAATCTTTCTTGAATTTTGCAGCGCTTCAAGAGTACATCGCCTATTCCAGAGGACACAATTAAACAGATAAGGCAGGAGTGGACCGCTTATATTCTGCAAAGATGGAGTTAGGAATAGTTTTATTTCTTGTTGAACATTGTTTAGTTTTAGTTTAAGTTTTATGTTGATAGTTTTGGTAGTGGATTGAACTCCACATTAAGTAGAACTTTATTTATATGAAACGCATATTTATATTATTGCAAAATTGTTCTGGGACATTTTTCTGCTTTTCAGGTGTGGTTTTATTGAAAAAATAAATCAATTTTTAAATAAAAAACACCCAGTAAATGTCCGTTAGTGCACAGTCGGACGTCTATAGACGTCCGGCAGTGCACAAACGGACGTCCAACCCCCCCAACTCCTACCGCTAACAATTCAGCCAAGTAGACGTCCGGGGCGAGGCGTTGGACGTCTATATGGACGTCCGAGGGTTCACAGCGGACGTCTATATAGACGTCCGGCCTGACATAGCGGACGTTTATATAGACGTCCGGCCTGACATAGCGGACGTCTATATAGACGTCCGACCAGACACAACGGACGTCTATATAAACGTCCGGCCAGACACAACGGACGTCTACAAAGACGTCACCCGCAAAGACGTTGGGGGAACGTCGGACGTCAAAAGGCACAAAGAACGGACGTCTAAAGCCCTTTCTGCACTAGTGATATAATCATAACATTATTACTTTTTTCGATTAATTTTTATAATGTTATAATTATATAATAGAAGTAGTTCTAATTTGTTATAATTACATTAATATAATATATGTATATATTTTTGTAAACCATTTTAATTTTTATCAATTATTCCAATTAAATAATAAATATACTTTTAACTTTAAGCACCACATATTTCAAAGACTGACAGAAAGAAAAGTTAGTTAAAAAAGGAAATACATAGGATAACAAATTATTTACACCATAAAAAAAAAACAATTGTCAAATCCAATTTTGATATGGTTATAGATTATAGATTAAAGGCTTAATAGCATTGATGATCTCAATTTTTGTCAGGTTTATTTGAAATGGTCCTAATTTTTTTAAACTGTTCAATATAGTTCTAAAGATTACAATTTGTATTCAATTTAGTCTTTTTTGCAAACATCATTTAAATTGTTAATGGCCAACTGTCCACCTATGCAATCAGTGAATGAGATGTGATTTATTAGCTGACGTGGACACTTTAAGGCAGAGTGAGGTGAATTTATGGTATTTGAAAATGTATTTTTATATTTAATGAAACTCATCACTCTCCCTCTCTTCCCTATACTCACCAAACCCCAATCCTCCGATCTCTTCCACACTCTAAAACTTGCCGCTTCAGCTTCTCTAACTCGGGCCCCCTACCCTAAACCTCCCTCTTCGTTCTCGACACAAGAAGTAGCCTCGTCTGGATCCTGTTACCAATGAGGAGCATTGGTGTCTTGAAGATAATAATTTTGAAGATGTTACAAAGTGAAGAATATGAAGACCCTTGTTGCATTAAGTTTAAAAGCATTTCTGTATAATAGAAGATACCAGGACCGAGCAGTTAGGACCGAGCGATCAAGACCGAGCAGTCGTAGGCAATGACCGAGACCAAGTGAGGTATGACCAAGACCGAGCAGTGGAAGGCATGACCGAGACCAAGCGAGACATAAATATGACCGAGCGGTTGGACGGTGAAGCAATGGTAGGAAGGATTGAGTCTTGGCAACTGAGTAGAGGCATGACCGAGACCGAACGATGGAAAGCTGTAAGGAGTCGAGGCCGAACGGTGAAAGCTGCAAGGGCTAAAGCCGAACACAGAAGAAGATGAGGGCTCGAACTGAACGGTGGAAGGAGGTGAAGAACTGGACCCGACCGTTTGAAGAGTTAATTCCCTAACCGTTCCAAGTCTCGTAGATAATCGATTATCACTTACAATAATCGATTATCACTGGTAGTTGTAATATGGCTTTTCATTTTCTAACACTTCACGAACCTGGGCTTATAAATAGAGGTATTCACAGCTCTTAGAATTTAACTTTTCATTTTGAGAGTATTAGAGTTGTGTGCCTAAGGGAAGCTCTCTGAGAGTGAAAAAGGATCTATGTCATTTGAGAATACAGTGCGTCTGAGGAAGTTGTCAAGTGATAGTTCTTACTCTTGTGAAGTCTTGTGAATAGGAGAAGCTCGCGCTTTGTGTGTCAAAAGTCGAATTTGTTCTTTTCAAGTTGGCTGAGTGTTCCTGCTTCCAGTTCGTTTGTCGAAGGAAGCTACTTCCGGTTCGTTTGTCGAAGGAAGATTGTTCCATTCATTTGTCAAACGAAAGGTGTTCTCGTTTCTTAATCTTCATTCACTATCTTATAATCTGTACAAACTGTGAAACTGTTCTTAGTGAAAAAGGTTAATCACTATTCATAATGATCAACGACTGGACGTAAAATCTTTTAATTCGAACCCAGATAAAAATCATTTGTGTGATTTTTCTACTTCCTATACTCTTTACATTTTTTGCACATAAACTCTTTGATAAAACGTTTATAAGAAAATTAAAGAAATCATTTTTTAAATTAACTGAACACATTGTACGCTATTTTATTCCGTCACGCGACTCGACGATACTAGTTATTTTAACCAATAGATTCCCTGCACTCACCGTTGCATCTGCTCCCACCATATCTTCCCAAACATTGACCCCACCAAATCCACACTTTCATTCCCAAAAATCTGCTCCCACCGTCTCTGTTAAATTCATCACTGTCTATCCTAGTTTATTTTCATAATATTGCGTGGTTTGGTTTCATCAACAAGCAAAATTTTCACAATTTTGCAGCTATCAAGTGAGTAATATTTTAGGTTTGTTTGTTTGTTTTAACGTTTTAAAAAGTATAAAAATTAATTAAAAATACTTAATGTCAGACCTCAGAAAAACGCACCAAAACCCCACATGTCTAATCTCATTAAAACGCACCCAAACTTTGATGCGCTAACGTTAGGTGTCAAGCGGAGGGGATCCGAAAATCAGTTAATGGATGACAGGTGTCGACAAGAGAGTGTACGTCCGTTGGACGTGGGGTAAACAAAAATGATTTTTCTGAAAACCCTGCCCACTCTCCTCTGCATGCACCCTCTTTCCAAAATCTGATATTTCATTTTCCTCCTCATTCTCTCTAGAAAACCCTCCCTTCTCTCTACTGTAACTTACCCTTCTCTACTCCGATCACCGTTCAGGCACTGATGAATCATTATTTTATTCACTTCATTTAGTTTATTGTGCTAGAATTAATCAGGGAATTGTGCTTAATTGTCCAGTATTTTCCCATTTTACTGAATTGAGCCTAATCCGATCAGAAATTCTTATTTTAATTAATTTGAATTATCTGAAACGAATGATTTACATTTTTGAGTGCATGAAAAATTTTGGAAAATATTTTTGGACATTTAGACTTTCTGTACAAATTCCCAATTCCTCTCGGGTAATCGTTTACAGGGGCAGAAGTGCCTAAAAGTCAGTTTTTTTGCCAATGGTGACCTGTGTTCACCTGACTGAGTACCTGTGTTGGACTTTCTGTACAAATTTGCAATTCCTCTCGGGTAATCGTTTACAGGATTGCTGTAAACGATTACCAGTGCTGCGTGAATTTTGTGTCAACTTGTTTGTCCTCGTTTGAGTTCAATTCTTATCCGTTTTCCATGCAATTTTTTTTCATAGTTTCGTTTAGATGTCTATTTTCACGTATAGTTTTTCGTTTGTTCAAATTCGTTCTGTGCTGTTCCCAGTATTTGTTTTACTCTCCTATGTCAGTCTAGTGTTTACTGTTTGAGTGATTTCTAATCTCTTTACATTTTTGATTGTTGTTTGGTATTTGTGGTTGCTGGAATTGATCATTGAACGATTCTAAAACCTCCTAACACTCTTAAGCAAGTTCTTCATTTATTAAATTTTAAGAATGGCTTGGAACAACACATCACACGGCCCTTAAAAAAAACTCTCATGCTGAAATTGCAAATTGGAAATTGAATTGGTGTCATGCATGTGCCGTGGAAGCAAAGAGTGAGAAGTAGAGTTGCATGTGGGAGCTGCTATGTTGACATGGAAGAGCACCAAAATATAATTGATAATGGAATGAAAAGGTGGACAACACCTTGCTTTCTTTTCATTATTGTGTGGCATGGAGTGCATGACTCTCACGTAGGATGCAACAACATTCAAAGAATTTCTCACGGCTGAAATAACAAAAGTGGAGGGCCCCCTTTACTTGATTTTTATTGAAGGAAGTTTTAGAAGAAAGCATGGGAACAACACACTTCACACAACCTTGTTCTTGGTCCACAAGAGGTGCTCACGGTCTTGCTACACATGAGAGAGGAGAAACAGTCCAGCCACCTTAAGAGCAGTTGCAGCAGCACGTTAAAGAGAAGCCACCAGCTGAACTTTGATTGTTCACACTGATTTCACTTTGGAGTAGAAGCTGAAGCGGTCATTTCAGAGGGAGAATAGCAGCATACTGATCCAGCAGCTTCACGTCCAAGCAGTCCAGCACGTTGGGGAGAAGGTGTCTCGGTTTTCCACTTCCAGCACTCTCACACGTCCACCATGGCAGCAAAGAATGAAGGTGCAGTAGCCACCTAGAGAAGTGAAGCTCAAGGAAGCTCATGGCTTGATGATGAATGAGAAGAAGAAAGCTAGAGGTTGTCACGACCAAAGCAGCAAGTGATTTCATTTTGGTATTTTGTGTGCATGAAGAAGAAAGGTGTTGATTCAATTTGATGTCCAGCAAAGTGACTGCCATGGGGGATTCTCGGTTGGAAAGAAGCAAGCAAGGAGGCAGTCACCATTGGAGAGTTGCTGGAAATGGAAACAGCAGCAGTAGTGAAGTCACGGTCCAGCATGGAGAGAAAGAAACACACTTCCTGGTACTAGAACACGGTGATTGATGATGAAGAATGGAGGTGCAGCTGCAACGTGTGAGGCAAGAAGAGTGACTGCCATGGGGGATTCTCGGTTGGAAAGAAGCAAGCAAGAGTTGAAGCAGCTAGAATGAAAGGCACTCATCACGGTCCAGCAGCTCCAGCTAGCATTACCATCCAACCTTAGGTGTGCACATATGAAGCATCCAGCGTCTAGGAGGTTGCTTGGAGAATGCGATTGCAGCAAGAAACTAAGGGAAGTAGCTGGAGGTGGCACACATTAAAGGAAGCTCACGTTGGCAGCAGAGATGCATGTCCAGTAGAGCTCACTCATTGCTGGAAATGAAGAAAGAAGCATGAAAGAGAGAAGAAAAGAGGAGTCTTCACGTTCCCAGCCACGTCCAGGAGCATCACGGGTCCAGCAATTCAACAAAGAGAAGACTAGGTGGAGTGGCAATGTTCTCAGTCTCGGTGCAGAGCATGCAGAAGTTAAAAAATGGAAGGCCCCACCTTATTTTATTCTTCACATAATGGATAATGCAAGAAATGAATATAATAGAAGTTAATGGGAGACCAAGGTGGAACTGACAGAGGGAGATACACTCACTTCCAGCCTGCATTTGCACTTCCAGCCATGGGAGAAAAGACCTCCAAGAATAAAAGGAGGAGTCCCGGTTCTGACGGTCTGGGGGAGTCTTTCCCTCGTAGAAAAACATAATAGTATGGAATGTAGAGTGATGTAAGGAGTTTGGTAGAGAGAGCCGTGTGGGAGACCATTGGAAGAAGAAGCTGGACCTGTCTAGCAGAGGAGGACACGGCAGAAGCTGGCTGCAACAGCTACTGGAACAATTGCGGAAGGCTACTGTTGATGCACAATAACTGATTTTGGTGTACACGCTCCTAGGTTCCAATTTTATGTTTTTAGTTGTAATGAATTTACATTCAATGCAAAATGTGATTTAATTTCCTGTTACTCAAATGTCAATTCCATTTTACTGTCTCTGTTTTATTTGTTGCTGTACTTTTAATTATGTAGCAATTTAATTCCTGTGTTGTTTACCTGTCGTCTAATTTTTACCGTTGTTTGCACTGCGTTGTTGAATATTGCACGTTAAATTATTAGCTGTAGTTTGGATTTAAATGTTTTGCCGCCGTAATGTTGATGTTGTTTTCAGATTTGAATTTTACTGTTTTATGTTTTTACTTTTTACTGTATTTTCATTTTTACTATTTTCTGTTTTTACTATTTTCTATATTTTATGTTTTCTGTATTTTGTTTTTACTGTTTTACTGATTTTGAATTTCTGTATTTATTATTTTTACTGTTATTATTTACTGCTGTAATTTCTTTTTCTGTTTTTACTGTTTTCTATTTTTACTGTTTTCTGTAATTTTCTATTTTACTGTATTTTCGTTTTTACTGTTCAGATTTATTTTTTACTGTTTCATGTTACTGTATTTTCGTTTTTTTTACTGTTTTCTAAAATTTACTGTTTTAGTGTTTTTACTGTTTTTACTGTTTTCTGTATTTATTGTTTACTGTATTTTCATTTTCTGTATTTTAGTTTTCTGTTCCAGAATTAATTTTAATGTTTTATTTTACTGTAATTTCGTTTTTTTACTGTAGCAGTTTAATTTTTACTATTTAAATTTTGTTTTACTGTTTTAGTTTAATTTTCACCGTAATTTAATTTTCATCGCAAAAACAACCATTTCAAACCCCCCCACTTCGTGTGTGATCTGAGACTGAACCACAATATTGGTCCTTGAGAGACGACCTAGGAGTCACTTCCTAGCTATACTGCATTATTTTCGTGCATCGAATTTGTACGCGGTGCGACCCGCGTACCAAATTTTGGCGCCGCTGCCGGGGATCGAATAGTGGTTTAGTCTTGGATTTTTTGTTGTGTGTTTGTATTTGTTATGTTTCGTGTTTTGTCTCGTGTTGTGATGTAATGTTCTGTTTTCTGTACGCATGTCATATGTATTTTGATTGTTAAAAAAAAAAATAAAAAAATAAAAAAATGTTTTGTGTTTTATTTGTTTCGTAAATTTCAGTATTTTTATTTTTCCATGTCTACCAATTTTGATTATGTGAATTATGCTTATTCTGCCAATGTCTGTGATTATGATTCTCCTTCTGCTTGGTACTCTGATTGTAATTCTGCTGAATTCCACGATGAGAATTATATGCCTCGTCCTAAATTTCCTGAGACCGCTCCTCGTGAGCCGGTTCCACCTACTGAGGATGGTGATCATTTAGTGATCACGACTGGACTGATAAATTTGCTGCCCCATTTTCATGGAGTTGCGAATGAATGCCCACAGGCGCATTTGGAGAAGTTCTATGGAATTTGCTGTTATATGAAACCTCCAAATATCCCAGATGATCACATTTTCTTGAGGGCATTTCCGCATTCATTACAAGGAGCAGCTAAGGATTGGCTGTATTATCTTCCTCCAGGACTCATTACCAGATGGGAAGATCTTGAGCAAAAATTTTTGAGCAAATTTTCCCCTGTGCATGATGGAAACAACAACAATCCTGGATGGAATGACCCTACCTTGGGATGGTACAGTGCTCTACAGCATCAATATCAAGAACCACCATTCCAGAGTACTTTCATGCCTCCATCAGTCCGGCAAGAACAGCAGATGCAATTCCATGATGTTACTGCCGAAATAGCTCCTCAGCTTTTCACTTCTGAACCCGCATTGAAGGAGGTATTGGAGCAGAAAACCATGCAGAGCATTCAGTTTAAGCGAGAAATCATGGAGCTTCAACAAAAGACACAAGCTCTCATTCAGAGTACGAATAATCAGATATGGCAGTTGACTACTCAACATACTGAAGAACAGTCTCAAGATTCGGAGAGACCCTTCCAGACTATTCAGAGTCCAGATGATGACTGCAGTGCCATCAACATAGGGGATGAGGAACAGAGTTATGATCTTACCATTGAGCAACCTACTTTCCCATCGTCCTATGTCCCTATTCTTGCACCTGAGGAGACTGACGAATATCTTGAGGATGAGGCCAGAATAAGCAGTACTTTTGAGCCAGGTAGACCACCTTCATCTTCCCACACTTTAGCAATCTTCAAGGAAGTGGAGGTAAGCATACCGCAAATTGATTATTTTGTTGATTGTGATGATGATCGGTATGCTGATGACTATATTGTTGCTGAGTCTGATTTTAATTTTTCCTCTGTGCATGATGAGGACCGCTTTTTACTATCACACTCGAATGATTATTCTCCATGCATTGAACCTGAATCTGAGTCTGCGGTTAACATAGTTTCTAATTTTGAAATTGATTCATGTTCTGAGGATGTATTTGAGGTTCAGCCTGTTACACTGGATTTGGGTGTCATACCCCTGCATGAAATTTCTGTAGTGCCACATTGCACTAACCCTATTGCAGGAGGTACACATGAATTTGATCAACAAACACCGACAGTGGACAACAAAGGTGCTGACATTGGCAGTTCGAAGATCAACAGGCATCTGTTGAATCCGCTCAGTAACACTATTTGCTGCTTAGATCCGGCGATGGTGGATATTTCCCTGCTTGATCAGATATGGAGGATGAAGCAGTTTTTCCTATTAACTTTCGTGCTGGATACTGAAGCGAAAAACATCTCCCTGCTCGTCCAAGTTTGGCAACTGCCACCATAACCAGGGAAGTTTTCCTGTTCTTCTTCCCTTAATTTTCTTGGTTTGTGAATTAGGGGAGAATTCTGATTTTCTTAGTTTTCGATTTGTTACTTTTATTTAAAAAAAAAAAAAAAATTTTTTTTGTGTTCTGTTTTTGGTCTGTTATTTTGTTAATGTATGTTTTGTAAATATGTGTTTTGTTTGCTGTTTTTGAAATATGTGTTTTATCTGCTTTGATATCTTGTGTTTGGTATTAGGTATTTTGTTTTGTTAATACGTCTTCTGTTTTATTTATTTATTTAGTTTTCGTTTTTGTTTAAAAAAAAAAAAAAAGAGCAAAATTGCATTAATAGGGCAGAGAGGTGAGTTTTGAGCAAAGATTTTATCTGAGTGCATTTATTGAAAATAACCTAATTCACCGAAAACATTCTGTCTTACACTGCTGATAATAAAATAAAATACATAAAAACATAAAATAAAGATGTTCAGGGTTCGATCATTTCTGATCGTTAAATATTACAGACCATAGAAAAACATAAAAAAACATAAAAACATAAAAAAAAAATTAAGTGTTCAGATTACATGCCTTGTTCAAATTCTGGCCACACTCGGCCAGCTAAAACATAAAAAAAAAAAAAAAAAAAAAAAAAAACATAAAACATTAAAATTTCAGCGAAAGAATTCTCGAGCTGGTTGTGGAGGTCTAAGGGAGAGCTCCGTTGAGGGAGCTCTGGTTCGGAATGTGAGAAGCATGGGTGGAGGGATTTGTCGTACGTCCCTATCGTCGTCGATGATGATCGGAACGGGAAACAGATTCAGCAGCCTCGGTGCCCTCATAATCACCCAGTCATAATCTTTCGGCAAAAAAAAAAAAAAAACAAAACAAAAACAAAAAAAAAAAAAAAAAAAAAAACAAAAAAAAAAATTGTGTGTTAATAATAGAAGAGGAAAGGAAAAAAATCAATAAAAGTGAGTTTTGATCAGAGTCTTACCGTACATATATAGCGGCAGTTGTGAAAACTGAGTGCCAGTAGGGTCTATCTCCGCTTGCCAGCGCCTGACCCGATTGCCGTGATTGTTGAACCAGCAGTGCACGTTGTATTCGCTGGCATCTCCGAAGATCCTTAGTCGAGACGTGATCTCGACAACTTGCGCTCTACTTGGGTGTGTGACCCCAAAGTTGTAGATTCTGGTCATCATCTGGGTCTGATCTTCGGTAGGACGCCACCGCTGACTGGTGTATCTCTCTGCTTCCATCTCGCTCATTCTTCCTCTCGCTGTATTCTAAAAAAAAAAAAAAAAAAAAACAAAGCATAACTCATAAAAATGCATAATTTAAAAAAAAAAAAAAAAAAAACAATTTCTTAGTTCTGTGTTTTCTTTATTTGTTCTTGTTTCCTTTTAGATTTATTTTGTCCTGTCTGTCTTTGTTGTTTTTGTGTCTGGTCTCAGATCTGTTTCACGGTCCTTGCAAAAGGGTCCTAAACGGATCTACGTCTTGTTGTCTTGTTGTCCTTGTCCGTGTTGTTCTTGTTTTAATTTATGTTTCTGTGTTTTTAGTTTTTAGTGGGGTACGTGGCGTTGTTCTACCCGATTGTCTCTGCCATACCTTCAAACGAAGGGAGATTAACGTCTGGTTTCCAGCCGATATACCCCTTATGTTTTAAGACTGTTGTGTTTTTAGTGTTTTTAGTTTTAAAAAAATTGAAAAGGAGAAGAAAGAAGATGGAGCGGAAAGAAAAAATAAAGAGGAGTGCAAAGAAGAAAAATACGGGAAAGCAGGAAAGGAAATACAGAAAGAAGATGGAAAGCAGTAAAGGGAAAGCAGTAAAGGGAGAGCAGCACAGAGGAAAGAAAAGGAAAATAGAAGAAGAAAAGAGAAGGCAGAAAGAAGGAAATGTAAAAGCAAGCAGAAAGAAAGGGAGATCCAGGTGAAGAAGGACTTACCTGGAGAAGTGGGCTTGCAGAGGCTCCTCGAAATTCTCAGACTCTTCAGAAGGCGCGGTGGCAGAGGCTCCGCGCAGCTCCAGACGCTCAGAGAGGAGTAGAGAGAGGGAAGAGAAGAGAGAGAGGGAAGAGAGGAATAGAGAGAGAGTATGGCAGTCAGAAATGTCGCTCAGGCGCTGAAGTTGGCCTATTTATAGCCAAATTGTTTTCACTGTAGCAATAGTTCCGGTCATTCCCACCGAAACTATTGTCACAGTACCGGTCTTTTCCTTTTTCAAAACAAAATAAAAAAATAAAAAATAAAAAAAATAAAAATTAATTAAGTTAAAAAAAAATTATTTTAGCATCTACTGATGGGTGCTAGGTGATTTGGACATCTGCTGATGGATGTCAATGATAACATCTACTGATGGATGTTACTGAAAATTTCTTCCCATTTCCCTACCTTTTATTGCACTTGTCCATAATATGTTTCCTGATTGCTGATGTATGCTTAGAACACATTGAGGACAATGTGTAGTTTAAGTGTGGTCTATAGGGAGAGATTCTGATTGTTATCTGTGTTATGTGTTAAATTTTTTGTTTTTGAGTGTTAAATTTTTTTTCTGTTTTAGATTGTTTTTAGTGTGTTTTTGTGTGCAATTTTACATTTTTTTTTCTCTATTTTCTGGACTCTGTTAAAGTTGTAGACTCGTCTTTCATTTCACTTGATTGATACTCATGGCATGAAATCTTTGCTTTTCTCTGCTTGGAAAATGATTATGATGTTTAAGAGGTTGATTTGATTGTGACAAATACCCTGTGTGAGAATTTGAGCCACTTTATTTCTTTCTTGCGTGTGACATGTCTCTTGATTGCTTGCACATGTGCCTTGGCTTGATTCTTGTTGATAATTCCTGATGGATATGCATGTTTAGAAATGATAAAGGCATTTTTGTTCTTGAGCCTCATTAGCCAAATAAGCCTACCCTGTTATTATCATTTGATAACCCCTTTGAGCATATACTGTATCCATTTCTTTGTTTTAAAGCTCATACAATAGCCCTAAGTGAAAAACCATGATTACCTTAACCTTAGGAAAATTTGGAGCTTTGGAAGTGTTTTGGGAATAAGTGTGGTCTCCGTGGGGATTCTTATATATTGGCTAGTTGGTTCCTCATCTTGTTTTATTTTTGGAAATATGATCTTGTTGAGTGAAAAAAAAAAATTGAAAAAAAAAAAGAAAAAAAAATTTGAAAAATGAAAAAAAAAAACAATTTTGTGAATAATGGAGTCAAGAAGAGGATTGAATTAGAGGTTTGGTTGTGATTTGACTGTGTTTACACTTGTTCCCCATTGCTCCTCTATTTCTTGTGGTTTGTAGCTACTTATCCATATATATCCTCCCTTGTCCTTGGCCCCATTACAGCCATAAAAGACCTTTTGATTTAAACATGCATATACTTCTGAGTGTTGATTTTAGAGGCTTGCCAAGTCTGTTTGTGTTTGCTTTCTTGAGTGCATCGAGCTGATATTATTATTTACCCTAGACACTTGAGAGAAACACTGATAGTGCATCTGTGAGGTTTTGGTACTTTTAATTCACCTCTTGAACTGATTAATTGTTTTACCATGTTTTGAATTGCTTGGATGATTTCTGCGAGTATCTGTTTTCTATGATTTTGTGTCAGATATTGTCTACATCTTTTCGTTGTCCAGATTTCTTGAGAACAGTGTAAATTTTCTTTCTTTCTTGTGAGTTTTTATTTTCTGTGTGCTGAGTTTTTGGTCGTACACCTAATGTCCATTGAATTATTCCCTGATTTGCGTCTTAATTTTGCCCAGGAGTGCAAAAGACTAAGTGTGGTCTATTTTGATGAATCATTATTTTATTCACTTCATTTAGTTTATTGTGCTAGAATTAATCAGGGAATTGTGCTTAATTGTCCAGTATTTTCCCATTTTACTGAATTGAGCCTAATCCGATCAGAAATTCTTATTTTAATTAATTTGAATTATCTGAAACGAATGATTTACATTTTTGAGTGCATGAAAAATTTTGGAAAATATTTTTGGACATTTAGACTTTCTGTACAAATTCCCAATTCCTCTCGGGTAATCGTTTACAGGGGCAGAAGTGCCTAAAAGTCAGTTTTTTTGCCAATGGTGACCTGTGTTCACCTGACTGAGTACCTGTGTTGGACTTTCTGTACAAATTTGCAATTCCTCTCGGGTAATCGTTTACAGGATTGCTGTAAACGATTACCAGTGCTGCGTGAATTTTGTGTCAACTTGTTTGTCCTCGTTTGAGTTCAATTCTTATCCGTTTTCCATGCAATTTTTTTTCATAGTTTCGTTTAGATGTCTATTTTCACGTATAGTTTTTCGTTTGTTCAAATTCGTTCTGTGCTGTTCCCAGTATTTGTTTTACTCTCCTATGTCAGTCTAGTGTTTACTGTTTGAGTGATTTCTAATCTCTTTACATTTTTGATTGTTGTTTGGTATTTGTGGTTGCTGGAATTGATCATTGAACGATTCTAAAACCTCCTAACACTCTTAAGCAAGTTCTTCATTTATTAAATTTTAAGAATGGCTTGGAACAACACATCACACGGCCCTTAAAAAAAACTCTCATGCTGAAATTGCAAATTGGAAATTGAATTGGTGTCATGCATGTGCCGTGGAAGCAAAGAGTGAGAAGTAGAGTTGCATGTGGGAGCTGCTATGTTGACATGGAAGAGCACCAAAATATAATTGATAATGGAATGAAAAGGTGGACAACACCTTGCTTTCTTTTCATTATTGTGTGGCATGGAGTGCATGACTCTCACGTAGGATGCAACAACATTCAAAGAATTTCTCACGGCTGAAATAACAAAAGTGGAGGGCCCCCTTTACTTGATTTTTATTGAAGGAAGTTTTAGAAGAAAGCATGGGAACAACACACTTCACACAACCTTGTTCTTGGTCCACAAGAGGTGCTCACGGTCTTGCTACACATGAGAGAGGAGAAACAGTCCAGCCACCTTAAGAGCAGTTGCAGCAGCACGTTAAAGAGAAGCCACCAGCTGAACTTTGATTGTTCACACTGATTTCACTTTGGAGTAGAAGCTGAAGCGGTCATTTCAGAGGGAGAATAGCAGCATACTGATCCAGCAGCTTCACGTCCAAGCAGTCCAGCACGTTGGGGAGAAGGTGTCTCGGTTTTCCACTTCCAGCACTCTCACACGTCCACCATGGCAGCAAAGAATGAAGGTGCAGTAGCCACCTAGAGAAGTGAAGCTCAAGGAAGCTCATGGCTTGATGATGAATGAGAAGAAGAAAGCTAGAGGTTGTCACGACCAAAGCAGCAAGTGATTTCATTTTGGTATTTTGTGTGCATGAAGAAGAAAGGTGTTGATTCAATTTGATGTCCAGCAAAGTGACTGCCATGGGGGATTCTCGGTTGGAAAGAAGCAAGCAAGGAGGCAGTCACCATTGGAGAGTTGCTGGAAATGGAAACAGCAGCAGTAGTGAAGTCACGGTCCAGCATGGAGAGAAAGAAACACACTTCCTGGTACTAGAACACGGTGATTGATGATGAAGAATGGAGGTGCAGCTGCAACGTGTGAGGCAAGAAGAGTGACTGCCATGGGGGATTCTCGGTTGGAAAGAAGCAAGCAAGAGTTGAAGCAGCTAGAATGAAAGGCACTCATCACGGTCCAGCAGCTCCAGCTAGCATTACCATCCAACCTTAGGTGTGCACATATGAAGCATCCAGCGTCTAGGAGGTTGCTTGGAGAATGCGATTGCAGCAAGAAACTAAGGGAAGTAGCTGGAGGTGGCACACATTAAAGGAAGCTCACGTTGGCAGCAGAGATGCATGTCCAGTAGAGCTCACTCATTGCTGGAAATGAAGAAAGAAGCATGAAAGAGAGAAGAAAAGAGGAGTCTTCACGTTCCCAGCCACGTCCAGGAGCATCACGGGTCCAGCAATTCAACAAAGAGAAGACTAGGTGGAGTGGCAATGTTCTCAGTCTCGGTGCAGAGCATGCAGAAGTTAAAAAATGGAAGGCCCCACCTTATTTTATTCTTCACATAATGGATAATGCAAGAAATGAATATAATAGAAGTTAATGGGAGACCAAGGTGGAACTGACAGAGGGAGATACACTCACTTCCAGCCTGCATTTGCACTTCCAGCCATGGGAGAAAAGACCTCCAAGAATAAAAGGAGGAGTCCCGGTTCTGACGGTCTGGGGGAGTCTTTCCCTCGTAGAAAAACATAATAGTATGGAATGTAGAGTGATGTAAGGAGTTTGGTAGAGAGAGCCGTGTGGGAGACCATTGGAAGAAGAAGCTGGACCTGTCTAGCAGAGGAGGACACGGCAGAAGCTGGCTGCAACAGCTACTGGAACAATTGCGGAAGGCTACTGTTGATGCACAATAACTGATTTTGGTGTACACGCTCCTAGGTTCCAATTTTATGTTTTTAGTTGTAATGAATTTACATTCAATGCAAAATGTGATTTAATTTCCTGTTACTCAAATGTCAATTCCATTTTACTGTCTCTGTTTTATTTGTTGCTGTACTTTTAATTATGTAGCAATTTAATTCCTGTGTTGTTTACCTGTCGTCTAATTTTTACCGTTGTTTGCACTGCGTTGTTGAATATTGCACGTTAAATTATTAGCTGTAGTTTGGATTTAAATGTTTTGCCGCCGTAATGTTGATGTTGTTTTCAGATTTGAATTTTACTGTTTTATGTTTTTACTTTTTACTGTATTTTCATTTTTACTATTTTCTGTTTTTACTATTTTCTATATTTTATGTTTTCTGTATTTTGTTTTTACTGTTTTACTGATTTTGAATTTCTGTATTTATTATTTTTACTGTTATTATTTACTGCTGTAATTTCTTTTTCTGTTTTTACTGTTTTCTATTTTTACTGTTTTCTGTAATTTTCTATTTTACTGTATTTTCGTTTTTACTGTTCAGATTTATTTTTTACTGTTTCATGTTACTGTATTTTCGTTTTTTTACTGTTTTCTAAAATTTACTGTTTTAGTGTTTTTACTGTTTTTACTGTTTTCTGTATTTATTGTTTACTGTATTTTCATTTTCTGTATTTTAGTTTTCTGTTCCAGAATTAATTTTAATGTTTTATTTTACTGTAATTTCGTTTTTTTACTGTAGCAGTTTAATTTTTACTATTTAAATTTTGTTTTACTGGTTTAGTTTAATTTTCACCGTAATTTAATTTTCATCGCAAAAACAACCATTTCAAACCCCCCCACTTCGTGTGTGATCTGAGACTGAACCACAATATTGGTCCTTGAGAGACGACCTAGGAGTCACTTCCTAGCTATACTGCATTATTTTCGTGCATCGAATTTGTACGCGGTGCGACCCGCGTACCAGGCACCGTGGAAGCATTCCCGGCGTCCCAAGCTTCATCTTGAACCGATTGAGTTTCCAGTTTGAGCTGGTAAGTCTTCTCCCCTTAGTCGTTCGATCTTTTGTTACATGCAAACCACGTTTTGGTTTCATTCGAGGGTGTAGTCTAAGTTATCTTGGTTTCTTACTGTTTGGTTTAGTTTGGAAAAGTTTGGTTGAGCGTTGAGAGTAGAAGAAATCTTAATTCCGTGAAGTGAGATTTATTCCGAAGGACGTATGTTCACACTAGAGGTAAGGGAAGCTTATCTAATTTAATTGTATGTTGTTGTACGCTTGTTGAAAATGAATGCATGTTGCTGAATGGGTGAATGTATATATATCAAGTATGAATACTGACATGATGGTTGATATGAATGGATTTCATGAACGTTCGTTTATTTAATGAGTGGAAATGAAATATGGTTGAGTTATGTATGATGTATGAGTTATATGAGATTTATGTGATATGAATTGTTTGAAGTATGAAAGTTGAATCTGATAGGAATGTATAAAGTTATGAAAGTATATATATTAATAAATGATTGTTGGAAAGAAATAATTCTAGTATGAAAGTCTCATATGAAAAAGTACGTTCGTCACTGAACGGTCATTGACCGTTCGGTTTTCCTGGTAAACATAGTAAAAATAGGATTCTTTCATTTGGAGAGAACCCTAGTTGAGGACGAGCGTCCTCGTGTGGTAATACTATGTTTGAGCGTTCGACCAAGCATAGTTGTATCCGAATATCCCTTGATAAAGTAATATATATATATATATATATATATATATATATAATTGTATAATTTCGTCGTTCGTAAGTGCTCGGTCTTATACCAAGCGCTCGTATTGAACAGTGCTCGATCTTACACTTAGCGCTCGTACTAAGTAGTGCTCGGTCTTACACCTAGCGCTCGTACTAAGTAGTGCTCAGTCTTACACCAAGCGCTCGTACTCATTTCTTGTATAATCTCTTTTGATGAAAGAAATAGCACTCACCTAACTTAATGGAATTTTCTTATCGACCGTGCTCGGTCATTGACTGGCATTCGGATTTCTTGATGTAAATTCAAATAAGCTAAATATTCCTAAATGTTCGGTTTCTTCATGTAAATGCTTCTAAGTATTATTATTGGAATGTCATAAAGTGTCTGTATCAATTGGTTCCAGCATAGAGTCGTAGCCTTTGGCGAGATCTTTTCAGCGTTCGGTTAGAGTCAGTTCACATAAATGAATTCTCACTACAAGAAATGTTCAGTTCATTCGTTCCCTGCTATATCTAGTACGTTCGGTTTTTCCCTCAAAACGATAGTAAACCTCTCGGTCTCATTCTATTCTGGAACTGGAGATCTCTATGTCTCGTTCCATGCGTTCGTCCTCGTTTTGAGTGAGGATAGAACGTTCGGTATTTGGTGTCTTTATAAACCTTTGAACAGAGATGATATTTAACTTATCGACAATAAAGATGAATTTGAGAAAAGTGATAATGAGAGATGGAATTGAGAATGATTATGAATGAAATAAGAAGAAAATGTGATATTAATGAAATGATGTGAAGTTGAACGAGCGTTCCAAGGAGGAACGATTCATGTATGAATATTGGAATTGGTAAAGTATGACTGTGGGCATGCTAATGTTGACTGTTCATCCTAATGTTTCGTGGGTACTCGTCCTCACGTAGAGGAAGGTAGGTCATGTGTGGAAACGGCAGGAGGTCCCGTCCTTAGGGGTAGTTTGGATGAATAGGACTAACCTCGGGTGGCAGCTGATGAGAGTATTCTAGTTACTACATCACCCGGGTGCACGAACGCTTGTAGTTACGCAGATTTCATACAGTCCGGACAGTCAGTCTAGTATCAGGAATTGATTGAATTGTATATTGGAATATATTTGATATGTTTGATATGTTGAGAAATGCATGTTATTACTTGAATTAAATTAAATAAGCTTACCCTGCGTTTTTCATTGTGTTGTCCTGTATCTGTACGTCCGTCTTGTCTTTGCAATGATCATCCGTGTGGATGTGAGCAGATGGTGATGCGTTACTGGAGGAGACGCTGGAAGAAGGAATTTTAGAGGAAGAGAACCTCGTTGATGTAGAAGTGAAGGCCGAACAGTAGTCCGTTCGGTTAATTGTTTAGTTTAGTTATTTTAGCGAGTGGTCTTAGAACGACCACTTTCCTTTTTTCTTGATTTAACCGTTCGGTATTTTTTGTTTTGTAAACCGTTCGATCAAGTTAGCTTATTGTACATCTCGTTATTTTGTAACTCGCTTCTTGTAAGGCCGTTCGGCCACGAGCGTACTTTAGCTTTAGTGTAAGACTGAATTGATATGTTAATTAATGTGATTATTCTATTTGTATGGTTTATTACTGTATTTATGGGATGTTACACTTAAATTTATTATAATTTAAAATTTAATTAAATAAAGAATTAATTATGTTATATATATATATATATATATATATATATATATATATATATATATATATATATATATATATATATATAAAATGTTGTTTAGCATTTGCTTAATTAAAAGAAAAAGAACCTTAACTTTTATGTTGTTTAGCGTCAGCTTAAAAGAAAAAGAATTTTGGAAAGGGAAACCAAAAGACTATGTCAACATACATTAGCGCCATTTTCGTCAGGTTAAAAGATTTTGATACCTGCAAAATTCTTACTGCTAAATTTTCACAGTAAAAAAATATTGGTGACATTATTTTGAGAAATAAATAATTAAATTGAGGGTTGGTTCAGATGTTAATTTGATGTGTGAACTTCAGGTTGGTAAGCATGCGGTTTTGTCAATCCTTCTTGCTACATTTGCCGGGCTTGGTGTTGTGATGAGTGGAAGGTCAATTGTTTTGGAAATTAGTAGATGGAGAAGAAGATGGCAAACTTTATCACAGCAGCAACGTGGTTCTTCAGCAATGACACAACATGTCAATTACTTCGGTGTACATGTGCACAGAACTCTGACGCCAATTCCCAAACAAAGTAGGAGCGTTCCAAGAACCTCTGGAAGAGGTTGCTCTGAGCCGCATAGAACTGGAATTTTCTTCCCTCACCACCTTCAAAGGTTTTTCCAAAGCCTTCAGAATATATCTTATTGTGATTATTTTTTTTTTAAATAATCATTCTTTTAATTTGATGGTGTCTCCTTTTTTTTTTTTCAAAAATGATTTTTTTTTTCATTCTTTATAGCTTGGCAGTAGCGTTGAAAAACTCTAATATAGAAATACATTTTCAAAAAACATAAATCCATAATTGCACAGGTGTGGATAATTGACGATTTAAGCGATTGTATTAAAAAAAACTAAATTAAACATAAATTATAATATTTAGAATTATATTTTTTAGAACGACCACTGAACAGTTTAAAAAAACTAGAATTAAAATTATTAATGCTATTAAGCCTAGATTAAATAAACAACCTACCCATAAAAAATAAATTCACCCTAATAATTTTGAAATTAATAGTTGAGTTGTTTGTCTTGAAAGTAATAATTTTTTATTGATTTTATAAAAAAACTCCTGGTCTTTTAGATTGCATATTGCGTTGGGCATGATTTAAAAGAAAGACGAGCACCCAAATTGGTTCTGTAATCAAAATCCAGATTGAAGGAGAGGCTAGAAGAATGGGCGATTACCATTTCGTGTACAAGGACGTAGAAGGAGCCTCTACTCAATGGGACGATATCCAGAGAAAGCTTGGAAATTTGCCCGAAAAGCCACCCGCTTTCAAGCCCCCACCTTTCACCCCTTCATCTGATGACCAACCCAAAGACAAAACCTGGATCGATTCCAAAACCTCCGAAGAACTCGAAGACCTCGAAGACGACCTCGACGATGATCGATTCCTCCAAGAATATAGGTTCTCCTTCACCTTTTTGGTTTTTTCAAGGTTTTTCTTTCGTGGGTTGGTTTTGTTTTTCTCCAAGCAGGTCGAGATTGAACAAAATTTGAAGCTTATAAGGATTTTGTTGATGGAACTCTTTGTATTGTTTGCTTGAGAACAACTGTATGAGACTTGTATTTGTGTGTTTATTTTATTTGTTGATGAGTACAACTTGGTTGGGAATTGTTGTGGATTTAATGTTTTAGAGCAAATTAATGTTTAGGAGTCTGTTTAATTACCCTTTTGTTCCATATTTTCTATGTTATCAATACAATTTTGTTAGGTATTGTTTTCTGGATTAACATTTTATGGTGAATTAAAGCTTAAGAGCCTATTTTCGCTTTTGTTTATGGCTTTTCTGCGCTGAACTTACTTGAAAAGTAGGAATAAATGAGATTATGAGAAAGCAAAATTTGGTTTACTTGCGTGTGTGTGTTTATTCTACTTGTTCTTAATTGAATCATTTTGCTGTGACAGGAAGAAGAGGTTGGCTGAGATTCAAGAGACAGCTAAAGTACTTAGGTTTGGATCTGTGATTCCTATTTCAGGATCTGATTTTGTTCGAGAGGTGTCACAGGCTCCATCTGATGTTTGGGTGGTTGTCATCCTTTACAAGGATGGGTATGATTTGATTTTGGAATTTCTTTGATTCTATAATCTATAGCTTTTCAGGGTCATGTTTCTTATGGTGACTGTTTGTGTTTTTGACAGGATTCCTGAATGTGGCTTGTTGATGCAAAGCATTGAAGAATTGGCAAGAAAATATTCTGCAACAAAATTTGTTAAGATAATATCTACAGATTGTATCCCAAACTATCCAGATCGAAATGTTCCGACTTTATTGGTTTATAACAATGGGGCAGTTAAAGGAAATTACGTGGGTCTGCATAGTTTCGGGCAAAGATGTACTCCTGAAGGTATTTATGTCTAAAACTGCCAGCCTCGTAGTTTTATGTTCTTTTATTTTGATGGAATTAAAGGCCAAGCTTTCAGAGGAGTTTCTAACCATAAGTGATGCAAGTTTTATGATATACTAGAACTAGTTTAAAGGTTTTTGCTTCTAGTGTGAATGTAATCCTCATCAATTTTGTTAAATAATTGTTATAGTGCTGCCATAAGACTATAAGGAAGTGTTCTTCAACCCCTCTGCCACAGGAAATTTGTGAAGGGAGGCCAACTATCAGTACCATGGACCACAATGGTCTTTTTTTTATGGTGAAATGTTGGCCTTCATCTGCCACTGATGACCGATGACCTTGATCCTGATAACTATGTGCCTAAATAGTCAAATTTTGTTTTGGTCTACATCATTTTGATAACATTATTACATTTAGGTAGTGTTTGGTTAGCTGCTCTGTGGCTTTTCTTCTCCTTAAAAGGAGGAGGAGCTGACACTCTTTTCATAAAAGCTCTTCAAAATTGAAGTAGCTTATTGTTTTAAAGGAGCTTAAGATCTGCTTTTGCGGATCTTTTTTGGCAAGACTACAATTCGAATCCAATCTTCATCTCTTTTCGGTTTTCTTTTCTCGAAACAATTTGGAAACCTAATCTTCTTGACCACTTGACTCTTGCTGCACAGAAAATTTCCTCCCAGTTATTGCAGTTCTCTTGCGTTACACTGTTATTGTTGTAGTGTTTAGACCTAAGGTACTGAGATTTTCATGTTGTTTGTTGGTTTAATTTACTGACATTGGATTCCTTGTTCTTGGTTTTGTACTCTGTTCTCTGTTTTGTCATTGTTGTACTCTTTGATGGGAATGTAGGAAGTTAATAATGAGAAAGCCACGTGGCAGCCACTTAGAGCGAATGAGTTTAATTCTGTTATGATTTTCTTTATTGCATTGTTAGTTGGTGCAATGCACTTCTATAAGTAAGCAACTTCTAAAGAGAGCTGAGGCATTCTGAATTTTCAATCAAACACTTTTTGTAATCTTTCCTCAAATCAATATATTTCTTTGGATTCTATTCATTCATTGGAATCCCTAAAGTTCTGTAGTTCTTCAAATAGTTCCTATTCCTAGTTCTACCTTCACCAAATGGTATTTCTCTTTAATTTTTGAATTGTGACTCTTTTTCTCTCAGTCTCTACCCTTTAGTTTTGGTAGTCATGCCAATGTCATTGGCACTCCATTGTCTCACACTCCACACCTCATTCTTTGTAGACAAATTTTGTGTCAATCCACTTGATTGACTAAGTAGGTTATTTTTTTCTACCGAATAACTTTTACCTTAAATGAAATTTTAGGTTTGTAAAAGTGTTAAGATTTAATTACAAGGTATGACTTAAGAATTCCACACTAAATTAAGGGATTCTACAATGCATGTTCTAAAGCTTTGGGCTCTCCAACTAAAAGAGCTAGCTTTTGTGGTATTGTTCCTCTAAGGTTCTTTAATAAAAGAATATATAAAGCAAAGTAGCAAACAAACAACTATTTATTTATTTTTTTGAAGTTGTTATTTTTCCTTTTAATTTAAAGGAGCTGCAATATTTAAAAAGAAGAAAAGATAGAGCAAACATCAATGTTGTATTTTGTTTTCTTTCTTGCTCATCTATATATAGTCTCCTTGCCACTTGAGATGTAAATTAGTAAACATGTAACCATGTCATTACTACCCTACTAATTTGTAAGATTAGCAGTGCAGACATTGTTGTTTTTACCTTATTTAGTACCCCATCATTAGATTTGTTGTTTTTACCTTAGTTAGTGCCCCATGATTAGATTTGTTGTTGTTTTTACCTTATTTAATGTTCCTTCTAGGTATGACAAATAAACCGACAACCCGTGGGTATTGACTGAATACAAGTATGAGTATAGTAATATCTTCTTCAATTGGGTATGAGAATGCGGATGGATATTCGTGCGTCCCGTTTATAACACACACACATATATATATATATATATATAAAAGATTTTCTATTTACATACGTATGTATATATACATATGTATACACCTCTAGGATACTTTTCTTCTTTTCACAACTTTTGTACAATTATGTTCAAATGTATGTCAATTAAATATTTTTATGTCTCATATTTGAATATTTATAATTTTTTAATATTTTTATTTAATGTGTACTTTTTGACATGAAAATATTTAACTCTCAATATAAAAAAATTATCTTTATTATTTTATTATTAATTTTTATTTTATTTGAATAACTTTTTTTGCTAAAATTAATTATCACTATCTCTCAACAATTTAAATAGGTTAATATTTGAAAAGTTTTATTAGATCTTTAAGGTATTTTTAATTTTATCATACTCTTAATTATAAATACTTATTTTTTGTGTAATTTCTAACTCATTATTATAAGTGTAATTTTATCATTATAATTGTATAAATAAATTATAATATAATAATTTAATGTAACTATTATGAATATTTTTTATCATTGAATATATATTGAAGTTTAAAAAATAAAAAATCTGTTAAATTTCAATTATTATTAGTTTAATCATTGTTTTTTGGTATGATTTTGATGTGTTGTATTATAATTTTTATTAGTGTATAAAAGAAAAATTTCATTAGAATTCAACAAATTGAAATAAAGAGACATTTAAAATAACTTTTAATTCAAAAATTTGTTTTCCTTTCATATTTTTTAAATATTTTTAAAATATATCAACTAATTAACGTTTTCAAAATTAATAAATGTTTTGGTTTTCGTAAATATGTTACTTGGTGAGGAGGGGATGATACAAAATTTAATTTGGATAAATTCTTTCTTTGGAGATAGATATTGGATAATGAAATCTGGCCTTGCTTACTTTGTCCCTAAATCCTTCTCTTACCTTGCTTACATTCTTTAAAAGTTGTGTAGTGATAACACATTGAATTCTTTGCATTGTGGAATATCAGGTGTTGCATTAGTGTTGTGCCAATCGAATCCTGTTCTTAATGATGGTCATAGTAGAAATGAAGCAGTCATTGAAGGAGTCCGCAAACAGTTTATAGAGAAAATTGTTGCTGATCATGAAGAAGAAGGTGATGATTACTCAAGTGATTAACATTTCTTTTCTCTTTCTTGTGTTCTTTTCTTTGGAGGTGGCTGTGTTTCCAACTTTGTTTTGCTCTCACTTTTAAAATTTTTCCTAAAAAAACACTAGTGCTAATGTTTAAGCATGTGTTGTATAGTAATGAGATGATTTTGTCAGCTACTATGTGTATCAAAGTGATTTACTTTTTGTAAACTTATGAAGTCATGGACGATTCAATGAATGAAACACCTTTCAATTAAACATGAAATCCTCGATATTGGTTTGGCTTTCAACAATGATATATAAAACAAATTAATGTGCAATAAGATTAAATAATTTTAGAATTAAGTATGTTTTTTATCTTTAAATTATTTTAAAATATTGTATTTTTTCTAAACCAAATTATATATTTATTTTATTCTTTTTTTTTTCTGAAAATGATGTAAATATCGTTTTTAATTGGTGATAAATTTTTTATCTTGGATTATAAAATAACTTTTACATGTTTATTAGAGAGAATTTGTATTAGATTTATAATTCGGGTGAAATATAATTTTTAAAAATAATTTGGAATAGAAAATATATTTGACCAATAAATTTAAATTATTTGGTAGTGAAATACTTGAGAGTTTTTGGTTGATAAAACAAATTTGGCAGAAAACCATATTTGTTAATGTGGGGTTAGTGTCGGACATTGAATTTTTGTTTTTTTTGGCTTTTTCGAGATTGTAAAACTATAATTTGGAAGATGATGCTAAATGAAATAGTAAGTATTACTTGATTGAATATATTTATTTATCTTCAGAAAGAATATTAGAAATTAAAAATAGAGATTAAATATTTTAGGGAAATAAAAATGAAAAGAAAAACATTTTACTAACTAAAATCAAAATTCATATGTTTTTTAAGAACTATAAGAAGAATGATTTTAAATTTCTTTAAGGATTAAAAATAAAAGTGTATGGGAACCAAAATAGTAAGCTGTTAATTTATAGGACCTGAAAATATATTTAAGTTTATATATAATTGTAAAAGGTAAAATGCTAGAATTTGTGTATGATATCTGTTGGGGGTAGAAGGAAATCTTAGTTCTTTTGCAAACCGAATCTGCAAACCGTAGGACGTCCGTTTACACTAGAGGTAAGGGAAGCAGTTTATTCAATTTAATTCTTATGTTTTTGACTATACTGCATGAACGTTCGTTGAGTTGTATGAAGCATGACTATGTGATGATTGATTATTTGATATGTGAAAATAACTGAGTTGATGTATGAGTATGTGAAATGGACTATAGTAGTAAGTATGAAATAATGAAGTATTATGCTGAGGAATGAATTTGAATATATGTGAATACTGAATAATAAATTCCCTATGATATTGAACGTTCGTCATTGAACGGTCCTTGACCGTTCGGTGTTTCTTATAAACTCTTTTGAGAGTGAATTCTTTCATTTGGAAAGAGTTCTAGTTGAGGACGAGCGCCTTCTTGTAATAGTACTATGTTTGAGCGTTCGGCCAAACATAGATTCACTTGTGTGTTACGTGAGAAAATGAAAATCTTGTAAACAGATATTTTGCATGTTTAGTTATTCTTCAACCATGTCCCCAATGTGTTTATCCCTATGATTATAAATTGTTCCTATTATAAATTATTGATATGTCTCAGCTCTCACTCCCATAATGAGTGGCGTTCAGTCTTACACCGAACGCTCATAAACCTTTTAATTTAGTTATCCTGATGAAACCGCGTTTGTCCAAACTCTGTAGAAATTTCGTTACTGTGTTCGGTTATTGACCGACACTTAGTCTTGGTATATATATATATATATATGTATATATATATATATATGAATTATTCTACGTCAATTCTTTAAAGGGCGTGGCACGTATACCTTCGCTGTCTCCAACCTAGAGTCTTCCGTACCTACTGTATTCTTCAAGTGTTGATTGTAGTTCACGAGAGTCAGTTCATTTAACTGATTCATGTTATAAGTAACGTTCGTTACATATTTTTATAGTTGTGCTCGATTTCTTCTTAAACTCTGAAAGTAACCCTTCAGTCTTATTTTATTCTGGAATGAGAGATTTCACGGTCTCGTTCATCTCGTTCGTCCTCATTCGGAAGAGGGCTGAACGTTTGTTATTTGACATTTTTGGAAAGTGTGATAAAAACGATATTAACGTGAGAAATTATGAAAGATGAAAAGTATATAATATGAATATAAGGTTGTGGATTTTGAACGAGCGTTCCGGGGAGGAACGACTTAGGATTGAATATTTGAAAGTGGTAAGGTATGACTGTGGTTATGCTAAGCTGTCGATTCATCCTGATGTTCCGTGAGTACTCGTCCTCACGTAGAGGAGAGTGGGTCATGTGTGGGAACGGCAGGAGGTCCTAGTCCTTAGGGTCACTTTGGACAGATAGGGCTAACCTCGGGTGGCAGCTGATGAGAATTTCAGTTACTACATCACCCGGGTGCATGAACGTCGTAGCTACACAGAATTCATACAGTCCGGACGATCAGTCTAGTAATAGGCCTTGTTTGTACAAGTATGTTGAAATGTATTTGATGTGTTTGAATTTGATAAACGTATGTTATTTCTTGAATTAAATTACATAAGTTTACCCTGTGTTTTCCTTGTGTTGTCTTGTTGTACATCCGTCTTGTTTTGCAATGATCATCCGTGTGGATGTGAGCAGATGAAGGGCGCTACTTGAAGAGGCGCTGGAAGAAGAAGTTTTGGAGGACGCGAACCTCGTAGATGTGGAAGTGAAGGCCGAACAGTAGGACATTCGGTTGTAGTTAGTAGTTTATTATGAAGTGACTGTTCGGTCACTTCCTTTCCCTTTTGTTATTTGACCGATCGATAATTGGACTTTTGTAAGCCGTTCGGTCATGTTTTCCTTTAATATTGTACAGTTTATTTTTGGCAACCCTATGTAAGGCCGTTCGGCCAAGATCGTTCGCTTGTTTAATATAAAATTGAATTGGTTTATCATTAAATATAATTAATTCTATTATATTGTTTTTACTGTATTTTTGGGATGTTACAAAAATTTAATAAAAATATTTTCCGTGAAAGTAAGATATAAAATAACTTTATCAGCAGTCTATTTTATTTTCAAACATTAACTACTTTTTATATTATATTTCTTTAATATCTTAATATTGATATAATTCGTTACTAAACAATATCACAATATAAAGAGTTCGTATAAATGCTTAACAACTATTATCTTTCTTTCATGTATTAAAAAGAAAGATAAAATAAAGAGACAATACAAAACAAATCAAATTAATTTGCAAAGCATCGGTAACATACAAATCCAAAAATTATTATAACATATTTTATTTGTGATAATTATATTACATATGAACAAATCTATTGTGGTTGAGTTACAAAGGCTTACTAGCTATCCACCTGCTGAACATGGCGTAACCTTCATCGGGCTTGTACTCAGGAGCTGTGTGTCCTGAACCCTGTAAGCAGAATAAATATTAATATATTTTACTTTTAATATAACAAAGAAACACAATCTTGATAAAAAAAATAGTTCTATTAATTTTATTTAAATTTCATCAAGTAATATTGTAATATAAGGAAAGAACAGTTAAAATATCTAAATTGGATGCTGATATCTTACCTTCACAGTTGCAAATGTCATTTGATTAGAGTATCTTCTTGTGTATCTGCGTGGAAGCCAAATTATTCACAAATATAAGACAGATCATTGTAAAGATTGATCTGCTATTTAGTTTTGCATATAAAATCAGTAAATATTTATCATATATGAATTAAAGCTAATGTTTGATTCTCACCCTGCAACTTGGTTTTCTAGAAGCCATGGCCTCCAATCTTCTACAATGGAGTAGTTCAGAGCTCTGATCCATGCTTGAGTCGACATGAAAGGAACAACTGCATCATGATCCCCACTGCCAACAAAACACCAAACATCCTTCACAATCTTCAAACACAAAAACATATGCAAACTAACTTTTCAAAACAAAACATATATAACTCTTCACCTATATATTAAAGAACGATATCCTTTCGCACTGAGATTTACATGAAAGGCGAAGCTACTAGAGATCTCATGCTCAAAATCACTAGTCCAACAACGTTCCCATTTACCCTTTGTTCCCTGCCATCAACATACAAAAACTTACCAACATTATTTATATATTTTAGCCTTTGATTTTTCAATTATTTCTAGTACTGTACTTATGTGGAAAAATATTTACAAGTAATTTATATTATCATAAAATAGTAATGATTTAGGAATATAAAAAAATATACGTTATGCATTAAAAAGTTATAAATTATTTGTTTTCAAAAATAGTTTTGGGGATAAATGATACAAAATGTATTTTAAAAACTCACTGAAAATTAATTTGTAAAACAATTTATATTATAGAGTCAAATAACCTATATATATAAAAATAAAATGTCAAACCTCTCGAATGTGCAGCGATTTGCGAACACTCTCATCATTGGCCCATTGAGTGGCAAGGAAAAAACCATATATCTACAACAATGTAAAATGGCGAAATCAAATTGAAACCATGGTGGACAAAAAGTTTTGAGAGTGCATTTAAGGTACGCAAGAATTACTTGGCATCTTGTGTCTAACTCTGTGAGACCAGAATTAAGAGAGGACTCAAACTTTTGAGTCAGAGATCTAATCCATGGACCTTCATGTTTCTTAGTAGAATCAGCTTTGCAATAGCGATCCAAAATGTTGAATGTATTGATTCCTGAAAGGCACTGAACATAAGAAACAATATTTATTATTATGGTGAATAAACTCATCAGGTATAAAAAAACAGAACACAGAATTAGGATGGTCATTACTTACCTCATCATAGTAGTTGAGATCTCTTAAACACAATTCATTTCTAAAATCTACATATATGTATTCTCCTTTACAATTTCTCTTCAGTGACTGTCCATACATGAGGTAAGAATCGATGTCATTTAAACAAGTTACTTTTGAATAAGTAGCATACTATTTTCGCATAATCAGCATACACTTTTAAACAAACAACGTATAATTTATGAATAAGCAACTTGATTTTATTAGTTATGAATTAGTCACTATATAAATTTTTGAAATAATATAAAGATCTACCACGATATCTCTGAAAATAGCATATCATGTATAACTGATGTTTTGTAATAACAAATTATTCCTATCATTTATGACTAATTAATATCATTCTCTTAATTTTTTTTAAAAGTAATTGTACATGAATGGTTGATTAGACTGTGCTTATCAATATAAAAAGGATGTCTAAATATTTTCACACACAATTTAAGTCAACACTTCAGCTTGGTGAGTTAAGAGAATAAGAGAGTTTGTGGGTTGAATTCCACTTAGCATGATATTAACAATAAAAAAAAAAGTCAACACTTCAGCAGTTGGGACAAACTTTACTCAAAATTACAATGCAAGTAGCATCCTTAAACAGAAGAAAAACACTTCCATTACCTCATAGAGTTCATCAGAAATAAGTCCCATTCCATGAGCAAATGGGATTTGGTCATTTTTTTCTTTTCCTGTTGTTATTGGGTTCCCTAACAGATATCCCTGAAAATATCTTAAGATCAATTTAGACTTCGGAGTGGTAACTGAAAAGCTATTGCTTGAATGACTTGGGGTTTTGAAAATTGAACTAAGTTGTTAAAAACTCATTCTCTGGAATTTTATTTTGTCTGTAGTAAATGTAGACAACCAACCTCTTTCTTGTGACAAAACTTGATTCACCTCTTGTTGATGTTTTCATACAATAAAGAATATAATGCAATTTATAAACTCAAATTTCATAAACGATATACTCAAAACCGACAAAAATAAGTAACTCGTTAACTACCTAAACTCCAAGGGATAATACATTCACTACGGCTAATTATCCATAACTGTTAATATATTTAAGTTTATAACAAACCCAACAGTAAAAGCACATACAGAGAAACTGATGGCAAACCTGGAGATTTATAGGTGGTTGAAGACCAATTTCATTTCCTGTTAATCAAAGAAATCGAAGAATAATTGCAAGATTTATTATATATGTGCATGCATGATAAGCTTTTTATGTGTTAGTTAAATGTAAAGTGAGATTTAGTTTGCATAACAATCTAGTACAATGGCAACAGAAAGAAGAAATAAAGAAGAACGTAGAAGACGACATTAAAACTATAGCGAAAAACTCACAAGATATAAGAAATTAGTAGAAAATATTAAAATATCAAGAAACCTTATAGTTAAACCAAGCCATTTTAAATTTCATACCCTTTGAAATTTCTTGAACAATGGCAGGGCCAGGTATGCCAGAATATGAATCAGCTCCCATGTAAAAGTCATTTGAAAGAAATTCGGGGTGATCAATCAGCCACTACAAAGATTACCATATATACGAAGATTGCAGTTTAATAAAAGAGTGATGAAAATTACTTGTTTTCAAAATGCTTAGGAAAGGGGAATCTAGTGATGAAACAAGCAAAACTCACGAAACATGATGAGAGTGACATTATAACATGCACAGTGAATGTACCTTCCTAAGAAATTGATGAGTATGATGAACTAACTTCCAGTCACTTCTATTAGCAGTGAGATTTTTTGCATACGAGAAGCCAGTTCCTAAAGGCAAATCTACAAAAATAATGCTACACACCTGTCAAAAGAAAACACAACAAAGAATTAGCAGCATGACATAACCTATTAAAATCAAGGATTAACAAGACCGTTCACAACTATGATTATTAATTTGTGGTTTAATTAAATTTTAATTTGACAGTAAAATTGGATATATTTAATTAAGGACGATATATTTAATTAAGTTCCTATTACTGAGTAATAAAAATTTTTACTATTTTTCAGCTTAGTCTTTATCAAGTCATCTTATTATCAAGTCATCTTACTCATTTCTCTTCACTAATTAATAAAAGTAAATTTTTTTAATTAATATAAAATGATATTACAATTAATTTAAAACAAAAATTGACTTATATTTATTTTTTCAAAAATAATAAAAATTACTTATGACTTCCAAAAATAACAACGTCATTTTATATTAACTATTAAACTTCACATTTATTAATATAGATTATATATAAGCAAAAAGAATGAAATAATGAATTAATTACTGAAAAATTTAAACAACAAAAAATCAGTTGAAAATAAACTTAATAAACTAAATTTTTTAATACCTACTCGTTTGAAAATATTCAAATCTACAAGTAAATTAAACCTTAATAAACCATAATTGTACGAAAATGAAATTAACTATGGGATGAAATCAAGGTCAAATGAGGAAGCATTATGAAATTTCTACCTTCGTCCAGGACTGTGGCCTCAAGACCAAATTTGGCACGTTCCCATCGTACTTATCTGTCTTGAATGCCAACGGACCTACACTACACATCCAATTGATTTAATATTTTGGTGAAGTTAATATTTGAATGCATTCATTGTCATAATTTTGAACTATCTGAAATGGAAATAAAGGTTAGGTAAAATAAATGCATTATAATATAGCAGTGATCGTCCCTTCAATTTCAATCCAACTCCAGTGTTTGTTATCAAAGAAATTAACTCAGAAAGTTTTCATCTCAGAATTACCTATTTGAAACTCAGAATTACCTATTTGAAAAGCAAGACCAGAAAACGAAGAGCAACCAGGACCTCCAGTTAGCCAAAGCATAAGAGGATCTTTTGCAGGGTCATTCTCTGACTTTATAAAGTAGTAAAACACTTGCATATCATCTTTTTCTCCCAATCCTATATACCTGTTCTTGCTTTATGTCTATCAAACCCAAATTCATTGAATCGTTGAAAATACGGTTCAAATCAGAAAAGGGAAAGTGCTGTTGCTTACCCTGTTTCCAGTTCAAATGGAAGAGGCCCTTCAAAACCGGGAAGCTCTTCTACCTTCGAACCAAGCTGAGATGATAAGCTTACGAAAAGTGGAAGAACAATCAGAAAAATAATGTTAAAATTGAAACAGATAACAGAAATCGTGTTCATCTTGGAAACTGTAGGTGATAACTTTAGGAAGCTGAAAAATGTTTGAATATCTAAATTATTTTCGTACAAGTTATCTAATAAATCTGAAATCAATAGAATATGGGATTCCCAAAAATCAAAATAGACAAAAACGACGTACCTACTTGTTATTGATTTGTTGTTGGAAGAAAGTCGTTATCTTTTATTTTTTTCGAGAGGCATCGGTTTTTCCATGAGGGAAACGATTTGATTATTAAATTATGGACCGCGATATTCCAACAACGCTTTCTTAACACAATTTTGACAACGCTACGTGTCGTCACCTGATTGGTTCGTTTAAAAATTTTTTTTTTTCAAAACCTATGACCGTAACTCTTATTTTGAGTGAAAATCCTAAAATACCCCTTTCCCTTTCTCTGTTCCATTTCAAACGAAGGTCCGTTCTCTTGAGAGAGGTCGAAGGTCACGTTTCGTGTCGCTTCGTTCCATTTGCATGGTGTTGTCTCCGGCCAGTTTCGTCTCCTGTTATCGTGAGGAATGGCAAGTTCCGGTGACGATTGTCCGCCGACGAAGGTAAGTGGTTTTCCATTCCATGTCGTAGCTTGGTTATTCTGTTTGGGCATCTCGTAGCATGCTTATTTGATTTCGGTTAATGTTTGGGGTTCGTATCGTTGTGTTGTGGTGGTTGGGTTATTGGGTTTCGTTGTTTTGATGATTTGATTTTGGTTTATGCAGTTGAGTGTTCGTCACTCTTTTTCGACAAAGTATATATGTACTTTGAACGAACGCTTGACAGACGAGAAAGGATGCTAAACCAAGAGGAAAGAAGAAACAAAAAAGAATTCGTAGAGAAACTTTTATGCGTGCCTTAGAGGAACAAGAATTTCTAATTGAAGAACTTAAAAGGAGGGTTGCAAATTTGGAGGCACAATTGGCTGAAGAGAAGGCAAGAAGGCAAAATAAAGATGACGTTGGACAAAGTGTGCCTCGTACAGAACCATCCGTGAACACTGGTTTTGTATCCCCTACTGACATTGACGGAAATGAACAACCTTTGAAGACGTATGTTAGGGTTGGATCACGAAGGCGTTACAAGGGAAGAGCACTTAGGACTCCATACACCGGAACCGTAGTGCTTAGAATAAAAAATGAGTGATCTGTGTATTTTAGTTGATGGAAAATGTTATTTGGAAAGTAATGATAACTGTAATCATTGTAAATAGATTAAGAAAACAAAGTTTAATGTATCCGATTTAGTGCAATGAAATAAAATTTGAGTTTTGGTTTGAATTGGTCTCATATTTTATTTATTCACTACCATTGTTATTATGAGTTGTGAGTTTGTGGATTTCAGAATGTGGTCATTTTTTTTGTCTCGTAAGTTGCAGGCTTGTTTGTAAGATGTTGGTGTTTGAGTGGTCATTTTGGATAACATGGTGACCAATGTCAAAACCAGTTAATTTGAAGGACAATTTCAGTGGTAAGAGAGGGTGGTTGGTGATGTGATGTGAGTCCAAGGAGTGTGGGGTGACCCCTGATCAGTTGGAGGAGCAAGCTCTGCAAGGGATGAGTGAGGGTGTTGAAAAAAGGGTCTGGTAATCGTTTACAGAATCCATGTAAACGATTACCCGAGAGAAAACTGGATTTTGTACAGAAAGTCCAACACAGGTACTCAGTCAGGTGAACTGGGGTCACCATTGGCCAAAAAGGTGAGTTTTAAGCACTTTTGCACTTTTCTTAGGCTGGTCCTGGTGTTTCAGTGGTGGGAAGTGATGTTTTGGCACCCCATGATGAAGGAAAAAAACAATGTTTATGAGATGAGCAACTTGGGTGAGATAACATGCTGTCAACTTTGACCTTTGCTGGCTATTTTACTGATAACTTTTCCCACCGACCTCCAAATGATGTGATTCTTTTTTTATTAGAAACTAGATTCAAAAATCTTTCCAATGACTACTAATTTGTATTTTTTGGACATCTGAGTTGGTACAGTTTATTCTTTCAAGTTAGCGTTTCATATATTTTTGCCAACTCTGACCTTTGCTTGTTCTTTTGCTCATAATTTTCTCCACCGAACTCCAAATGAGTTGATTCTTGTTTTGTTGGAATCTATACTCAAAGACCTTTCAACTTATGCCTTAGAAATCAAGTTTACACCTTTTTTGACACTGTAATCGATTACAAGGACACTGTAAACGATTACCCGAGAGAAAACTGGATTTTGTACAGAAAGTCCAACACAGGTACTCAGTCAGGTGAACTGGGGTCACCATTGGCCAAAAAGGTGAGTTTTAAGCACTTTTGCACTTTTCTTAGGCTGGTCCTGGTGTTCCAATGGTGGGAAGTGATGTTTTGGCACCCCATGATGGAGGAAAAAAACAATGTTTATGAGATGAGCAACTTGGGTGAGATAACATGCTGTCAACTTTGACCTTTGCTGGCTATTTTACTGATAACTTTTCCCACCGACCTCCAAATGATGTGATTCTTTTTTTATTAGAAATTAGACTCAAAAATCTTTCCAATGACTACTAATGTGTATTTTTTGGACATCTGAGTTGGTACATTTTATTCTTTCAAGTTAGCGTTTCATATATTTTTGCCAACTCTGACCTTTGCTTGTTCTTTTGCTCATAACTTTCTCCACCGAGCTCCAAATGAGTTGATTCTTGTTTTTTTGGAATCTATACTCAAAGACCTTTCAAATTATGCCTTAGAAATCAAGTTTACACCTTTTTTGACACTGTAATCGATTACAAGGATACTGTAAACGATTACCATAGTGTTTTTTCTGCAGATTGGGTCTGCACTTGTCCAACTTGGTCCCTTCAGTAAGAATGGCTTCTTTCCCACTTCTTGGGGTCACCTCCCATCACCTACCACCCTCTAATACCAGTCAAACATCAACACCAAGTAAATACAAGTGGACTTGTGCTTTAAAATAGCCAGCAAAGGTCAAAGTTGACAGCATGTTATCTCACCCAAGTTGCTCATCTCATAAACATTGTTTTTTTCCTTCATCATGGGGTGCCAAAACATCACTTCCCACCATTGAAACACCAGGACCAGCCTAAGAAAAGTGCAAAAGTGCTTAAAACTCACCTTTTTGGCCAATGGTGACCCCAGTTCACCTGACTGAGTACCTGTGTTGGACTTTCTGTACAAAATCCAGTTTTCTCTCGGGTAATCGTTTACAGGGATGCTGTAAACGATTACCAGACCCTTTTTTCAACACCCTCACTCATCCCTTGCAGAGGTTGCTCCTCCAACTGATGAGGGGTCACCCCACACTCCTTGGACACACATCACATCACCAACCACCCTCTCCCACCACTGAAACACCTAGACCAGCCTCAGACAGGTGCAGAACTGCATAAAAGTCACCTTTTTGTCCAATGGTGACCCATGTTCACCTGCCTGACTACCTGTGTTGGACTTTCTGTACAAAATCCAGTTTTGTCTCGGGTAATCGTTTACACGGATGCTGTAAACGATTACCAAACCCTTTTTTGAACACTCTAAGTCATCCCTTGCAGAGCTTGCTTCTCCAACTAATGAGGGGTCACCCCACACTCCTTGGACTCACATCACATCACCAACCACCTTCTCCCACCACTGAAACACCTGGACCAGCCTCAGACAGGTGCACAACTGCCTAAAACTGAGCTTTTTTTCCAATGGTGACCCTTGTTCACCTGGCTGACTACCTGTGTTGGACTTTATGTACAAAATCCAATTTTCTCTCGGGTAATCGTTTACCAGGATTCTTTAAACGATTACGAGACCATTTTTTCAACACTCTGACTCATCCCTTGCACTACTTCGTCCCCCTACTCATCACGGGTCACTCCACACTTCTTGCGTTTACATCAATGACCAACACCCATCTCCCCACTCAGAATTTGATCAACTCCTTCCCATTAATTACCATTAATTTTACTGAAAATGGTCTCGTACTCTTCAAATTCTTATTATAATGCTGCGTTCATTTTTCAATCACTACTTTTGTCATTATAAGTGAGATTAACACAAAGTAAAAATGATAGAGTGAGAGAGCGAGACAACGACAGCGAAGATGGAAGCTTCGAAGACGAACGACAGAGCGAGAGAGCGAGACACAATATGGAAGGGTTGAACGAACTTCTTTCCCACCCTAAACCGCCCAAACCCAATTCTTTAAATTTTACCCTGAAAATCCCAAAATACCCCTCACCCCGTAACCCTTTCTCTATTTTATTTTCAAATTATTTATCCAATGCAGAGCTGACACGTGGCGTTGTTAAATGTGTGTCAAAATTTCGTTGTCCAAATAACATTTTCCTTAAATTATAGGCTTAATTACAATTTTGTTCCGAATTTGATTGGTCGATTCAATTTTGTTTATTTTTTTTTAATTTAGTTTTCTTATTATAGTCTTTATTGATCTTGTGTAGAAATTTGAGTAAATGACTTGTACTTTCATGAGAACAAATCATACAAGAAAAGAAGTAATTTTTTGTACATGGAATAAATGTTTTAAACGTTGGTAATTTGTTTAGGCATATTGCGTGTTTAAAACATTTTGACATATCTCAACTCATTGATAGAAACATCATTTAGGAAGAAAAGTGTTTAATATATGATCTTTAGATGATATAACACGTTAAGCACTTATTTTATAAAATTGTTTGTAAGTTTCATTACATGGTTTAACAACTTTTCCTAAATGACTCTTTTCTTTAAATGCTTATTCGATCAACACTATTTAGATGTAAAAAATGAAGCTTCGGTGTTTGTTAATGGTACACTTAGAAGTTTCCTTTTTGTTAAAATAGAATGGCTTAGTTTCTCACACCAAAAGGGAGGGGTGTGAATTGGTGAAGTGTAAAAATATAAGGTTTCAAAATCTATTTCACAAAATAAGATGTTTTTACACTTTTCTTGAATCGCAAGTTAAAAGATATGCAATGTAGCAGTAAACTTAATCGAATATACTGATAGCTTAATCGACTTAATGAAAGAGTGTAGGGATCAGAAAATTCAAACGTTGATTTTTATACTAGTTCGATCAACCTGCCTACATCCAATGTCCTTCCAACCACAAGAACCAAATGCACTATAAAGATCAAAGTTTTTACAACAAGACCAGCAGCAAGAACACCCTATTTTGTTGTCTATCCTTTTTAGGTACCCTCAAAGTCAAGAACATCGTTCTTCTTCCTGCAAACACCACAAGAAATTCAAGCCAATCTTCAAAGATTGCAAATCCTGATTACGCAAAATACACCCAGTTGTGCAGATTGATCACACATTCAAATCAGCAAGCCTTGCTTCTCAAGAAACCTCGAATCGGTGATCACCATAGTTAATCTTGGTTCTTTGAGCTTTTCCTTTCTCTGTAAGATCACACAAATTTTTGTAAAAGATATGAAAGTGTCAAATGCACAAAAGTTCTTACAGAATTCAAATCAACGTCAATTTATAGTAATACACACATCAGACAAATTTTAATCGATTTAGCTACTAATGTAGTCGAATACATCTTGCAATTATAACAGACTAACATCAGTCAAGCTCATTAATTGAATGCACATTTAATACAGTTGACTTACAATAAATGCTTGGTCAATATATTTAAAAATATGACCATTAAGACAGTTATGTCAAACATTCAATCAGTTTTCAAAATAACAACCAACTTAGTCGAATACAAATTGCATGCAATCGATTAAGAAAAATCACTTAGCACATTTTTGAAAACTTTTCTCTTCAAAATAACTCACAACACACTTGATAAAAGTTTGTGCAAACACATGAGTTTTAATTGATTCATCCCATAATGTAATCGACTTAAAACTGTTGTTTTGCTACACATTAAAGTTCAACCAAAGTGCTTGTGGTTTTCCATTTCCAAAAACTTATGTCATGCATACACATATAAAATCACATATTAAACACAGTGATATACAATGAACAACACAATCATGTTCACAAATATGCTTATACAGATTTATCACAATAAACAAAAGCATATAACATGTAAGCATAGAACATGTAACACAAAATACTCATGTGTTATTAATTATGTGTTGTCATCATAAAAAACACAGATATCACTGAGATTGTGGGTTCAGCTAAATCAGTGCTTCCCCTATCAACAATCTCAACACTTTTGTGAAAAGTTTGTTGTTAAACATTGTCTCAAGATGATATATGCTAAAAATGTTGTTTTCACAAAACATTACTTAATAGACAATTTATTTTGATAAAATGCTTATTTCATTTAACATTGTTTGTTAAACTTCAAAACAAGAAATGTTGGACGGTCTCGTTTCTTTAGACGATCTTGTCTTAACATTTCGTACGTGTCACATGTCAATTGGTGTAGTTCTTAAATTTTATTTTTTTATTTATTTTTTAAAAAACAAAAGTTGTCATATGTTAGATCATGGTTGTGCCACGTGACAATGATAGTGTCATGTGCATTGTTACTGTCACATGAGAGAGTGTTTGTTTTTAATTTATTCTTCATATTTATAATTTTGATTCAATTTAGACTTCTTTTTTTAGTATAGCAATTTGGTCTCTCTCTAATTTAAGACGAAATTAATAATTAATCTTAATTACAAATTATATATACATGTTAAAATATTTTGTGATTATATATAATATCACTCCACCTAAATATTGAGTGTCGAGTGGAGATAGAGATTTGAGTGTCACTCTTCCTATTGTGCGAGGACTTAAGAGGGTTGGATGTCCTACCCAATGGTTTTGGCTTGTGCTGAGTATAGTGCATCGGTGCGAGTAGTATCGGTGATTTTACTCGTTAGTCCTTGAGAAATTGGTGAGATAGGTTTGAACTTGCAATGGAAGACAACTCGAATCGTTTGTTATTGTGAATAGGTTATGACGACAAAGTGCAAGGAAACGACATTGATTTATGAATGGTTGGTTGTGATGTTACGTCAGTGATGAAATATGACTCCATGGTTATTTTATTATGTGATTAATATGAATATATTATGTTATATGTTGTTATTTTTCTGGTTACTCACCCTTGCAAATTTATGGTTGTGGTTTCCATTTATAATGATCCTACTTGTACGGGAGTAAATGGTGTTCTTGATAAGACCGGTTTGAAATAGCTAACAGAGAGCTGGGAAGTTTAAGTTTGGGGTTTATTATTATTTTGTTACATTGCTTTAAAGTTTCTAGACTTGGTTTTTTTTTTATGTAAAAGTGACGTTTCAAGACTTTTACTTTTTTATGGACAACGTTTATAATTGTGGTTTTTGCTACCGCGATATACTTAATAAATTTTTTAAATAAAGAAAAGAATGCTTTACGAATTGTGATGAGAAAAAAAAATTATACTTGTGACATTCCGTCAGGGGTGATGATAGTGTCATGTGCATTGTTATTGTCACATGAGAGAGTGTTTGTTTTTAATTTATTCTTCATATTTATAATTTTGATTCAATTTAGACTTCTTTTTTTAGTATAGCAATTTGGTCTCTCTCTAATTTAAGACGAAATTAATAATTAATCTTAATTACAAATTATATATACATGTTAAAATATTTTGTGATTATATATAATATCACTCCACCTAAATATTGAGTGTCGAGTGGAGATAGAGATTTGAGTGTCACTCTTCCTATTGTGCGAGGACTTAAGAGGGTTGGATGTCCTACCCAATGGTTTTGGCTTGTGCTGAGTATAGTGCATCGGTGCAAGTAGTATCGGTGATTTTACTCGTTAGTCCTTGAGAAATTGGTGAGATAGGTTTGAACTTGCAATGGAAGACAACTCGAATCGTTTGTTATTGTGAATAGGTTGTGACGACAAAGTGCAAGGAAACGACATTGATTTATGAATGGTTGGTTGTGATGTTACGTCAGTGATGAAATATGACTCCATGGTTATTTTATTATGTGATTAATATGAATATATTATGTTATATGTTGTTATTTTTCTGGTTACTCACCCTTGCAAATTTATGGTTGTGGTTTCCATTTATAATGATCCTACTTGTACGGGAGTAAATGGTGTTCTTGATAAGACCGGTTTGAAATAGCTAACAGAGAGCTGGGAAGTTTAAGTTTGGGGTTTATTATTATTTTGTTACATTGCTTTAAAGTTTCTAGACTTGGTTTTTTTTTTATGTAAAAGTGACGTTTCAAGACTTTTACTTTTTTATGGACAACGTTTATAATTGTGGTTTTTGCTACCGCGATATACTTAATAAATTTTTTAAATAAAGAAAAGAATGCTTTACGAATTGTGATGAGAAAAAAAAATTATACTTGTGACATTCCGTCAGGGGTGATGATAGTGTCATGTGCATTGTTATTGTCACATGAGAGAGTGTTTGTTTTTAATTTATTCTTCATATTTATAATTTTGATTCAATTTAGACTTCTTTTTTTAGTATAGCAATTTGGTCTCTCTCTAATTTAAGACGAAATTAATAATTAATCTTAATTACAAATTATATATACATGTTAAAATATTTTGTGATTATATATAATATCACTCCACCTAAATATTGAGTGTCGAGTGGAGATAGAGATTTGAGTGTCACTCTTCCTATTGTGCGAGGACTTAAGAGGGTTGGATGTCCTACCCAATGGTTTTGGCTTGTGCTGAGTATAGTGCATCGGTGCAAGTAGTATCGGTGATTTTACTCGTTAGTCCTTGAGAAATTGGTGAGATAGGTTTGAACTTGCAATGGAAGACAACTCGAATCGTTTGTTATTGTGAATAGGTTGTGACGACAAAGTGCAAGGAAACGACATTGATTTATGAATGGTTGGTTGTGATGTTACGTCAGTGATGAAATATGACTCCATGGTTATTTTATTATGTGATTAATATGAATATATTATGTTATATGTTGTTATTTTTCTGGTTACTCACCCTTGCAAATTTATGGTTGTGGTTTCCATTTATAATGATCCTACTTGTACGGGAGTAAATGGTGTTCTTGATAAGACCGGTTTGAAATAGCTAACAGAGAGCTGGGAAGTTTAAGTTTGGGGTTTATTATTATTTTGTTACATTGCTTTAAAGTTTCTAGACTTGGTTTTTTTTTTATGTAAAAGTGACGTTTCAAGACTTTTACTTTTTTATGGACAACGTTTATAATTGTGGTTTTTGCTACCGCGATATACTTAATAAATTTTTTAAATAAAGAAAAGAATGCTTTACGAATTGTGATGAGAAAAAAAAATTATACTTGTGACATTCCGTCAGGGGTGATGATAGTGTCATGTGCATTGTTATTGTCACATGAGAGAGTGTTTGTTTTTAATTTATTCTTCATATTTATAATTTTGATTCAATTTAGACTTCTTTTTTTAGTATAGCAATTTGGTCTCTCTCTAATTTAAGACGAAATTAATAATTAATCTTAATTACAAATTATATATACATGTTAAAATATTTTGTGATTATATATAATATCACTCCACCTAAATATTGAGTGTCGAGTGGAGATAGAGATTTGAGTGTCACTCTTCCTATTGTGCGAGGACTTAAGAGGGTTGGATGTCCTACCCAATGGTTTTGGCTTGTGCTGAGTATAGTGCATCGGTGCAAGTAGTATCGGTGATTTTACTCGTTAGTCCTTGAGAAATTGGTGAGATAGGTTTGAACTTGCAATGGAAGACAACTCGAATCGTTTGTTATTGTGAATAGGTTGTGACGACAAAGTGCAAGGAAACGACATTGATTTATGAATGGTTGGTTGTGATGTTACGTCAGTGATGAAATATGACTCCATGGTTATTTTATTATGTGATTAATATGAATATATTATGTTATATGTTGTTATTTTTCTGGTTACTCACCCTTGCAAATTTATGGTTGTGGTTTCCATTTATAATGATCCTACTTGTACGGGAGTAAATGGTGTTCTTGATAAGACCGGTTTGAAATAGCTAACAGAGAGCTGGGAAGTTTAAGTTTGGGGTTTATTATTATTTTGTTACATTGCTTTAAAGTTTCTAGACTTGGTTTTTTTTTTATGTAAAAGTGACGTTTCAAGACTTTTACTTTTTTATGGACAACGTTTATAATTGTGGTTTTTGCTACCGCGATATACTTAATAAATTTTTTAAATAAAGAAAAGAATGCTTTACGAATTGTGATGAGAAAAAAAAATTATACTTGTGACATTCCGTCAGGGGTGATGATAGTGTCATGTGCATTGTTATTGTCACATGAGAGAGTGTTTGTTTTTAATTTATTCTTCATATTTATAATTTTGATTCAATTTAGACTTCTTTTTTTAGTATAGCAATTTGGTCTCTCTCTAATTTAAGACGAAATTAATAATTAATCTTAATTACAAATTATATATACATGTTAAAATATTTTTTGATTATATATAATATCACTCCACCTAAATATTGAGTGTCGAGTGGAGATAGAGATTTGAGTGTCACTCTTCCTATTGTGCGAGGACTCAAGATGGTTGGATGTCCTACCCAATGGTTTTGGCTTGTGCTGAGTATAGTGCATCGGTGCATGTAGTATCGGTGATTTTACTCGTTAGTCCTTGAGAAATTGGTGAGATAGGTCTGACCTTGCAATGGAAGACAACTCGAATCGTTTGTTATTGTGAATAGGTTGTGATGACAAAGTGCAAGGAAACGACATTGACTTATGAATGGTTGGTTGTGATGTTACGTCAGTGATGAAATATGACTCCATGGTTATTTTATTATGTGATTAATATGAATATATTATGTTATATGTTGTTATTTTTCTGGTTACTCACCCTTGCAAATTTATGGTTGTGGTTTCCATTTACAATGATCCTACTTGTACGGGAGTAAATGGTGTTCTTGATAAGACCGGTTCGAAATAGCTGACGAGAGCTGGGAAGTTTAAGTTTGGGGTTTATTATTATTTTGTTACATTGCTTTAAAGTTTCTAGACTTGGTTTTTTTTTATGTAAAAGTGACGTTTCAAGACTTTTACTTTTTTATGGACAACGTTTATAATTGTGGTTTTTGCTACCGCGATATACTTAATAAAGTTTTTAAATAAAGAAAAGAATGTTTTACGAATTGTGATGAGTAAAAAAAATTATACTCGTGACATTCCGTCAGGGGTGTTACACAGATGACTTCAAGGGAAACATTCTCAAAATGTTCTTCTTCTCTCACAACGTCTTTTTCTTTGGTGGAGTGAATATGATAATATATTTCTACTTTATTAATCTACACGAATATCAAGAAATAAAGTATATAAAATGAAGTATTTTATCGTACTACATTAAATGTTTTGAACATTGATAAGCATTATACAATGTAGCATGTTCAAGACATTTTATCATTTGTCATTTCATTCATAAATGCATTGTTTAGTAAGATATACAACATGTATAATCATGAGATGGTATCAAAATAAGATGCTTTTTCAAGGGCTATAGTGTTTAATGATCGTTCATCATACTATGTTTTCCTTAAAATGTTTTGCTTGAGATAACATTGTATTGAATAAAAACTTCTTTTAGCCTTAATGTTATACAAGAGATAAACCTTTATTTTCATGAGATGCTAGCTTATTTTGCTCATATAGTCTATTAGATGATTTCAAAAAGGAATACTTTCTTTCAGATGTTGCTTATGATTTTCTAATTCATTTAGACAACTTGATCTAGAATACGTTATCTATAAACTTAGCTTTAAACGTTATAAAGTATTTCTTCTTTAGACGTTATTGCTTTAAACCGTTTTTCATACAGAACAATATTTCGTTTAATGTTTTTTGTTAAACTTCAAAATCTGAGTTGCTAGAGAGTCTCTTCTCTAGAAAATCTTGTGTTAACATGTGTAAGATAAGGTGCATTCCTAAAGTAAATAACATGTTAGCGTCAATGCAAAAGGTGCACATATGTTGACATCATTAAGTATTTACTTAGTATGAGATGTAACACCTCGATTTTCGAGATGTCATGGTGTAATATCTATGATTTGAATGGCAATAAAGAGGTGCCCAACCATTAAGCATCTAAGTTAGGAAACAAGATAAAAATGGGTTTTTCACAGTTGACTATACAATGCCCAAGACGGCCATCCACAAAAGAGAACTTTGTTTTAACCCTCCTTGGCTTAAGCGGGTCCAACTTCACGTAACCCATGAAGAATTCTACAGGATATTCTAAAAGACCAAAGCTCTCTCTCTTCTAAACTAAAGAAATAAAACTTGCACCAAAAGAGAATAAAGAACATGCAAAATATCAAAACTTAATTTCTCTCTTTTTTGAAGCAAAGGATAAACAAACAAGGAAACTCACTAAAACATAATAATAAATAAAACAAGTCCCCTGAATCTAGCACCCAACCCTTAAAAAAGAGCAAAGAAGGGTTTTCTCTCTCTTAAATGCATTTCATGGAGAAGAGAATTGAGTCTCAACTTATATTAGTTGCCAACCACCACCAGGCCCACACCTTAATCCAAGGAAATAAAAGCCTTTTAAAGGGAGCAGAAGCTCGAATCTGGTCTCCAACCTTAATATATAATCCTTTCTTTAGACAATTTTTTCGAAATTCAAAATAAAAATAATCATTAATAACTTTCCAATACAACTCGTAAACACTTATATCACCCAATATCATACCATAAATAAATATTTAATACCACAAAAATATAATAATAAAATAAAATATATCTTTATTTTATACGGATCTTACATGAGAGAAGAGATGAAGATATATTTCTCACTTATTCGTGAATTGTGTAGTAGGTGGGAGGCACGAAAAATGGGTTTAAGATAAGAAATATTTTAGTATTCTTTAGGCGATTATTTGTGTACTTGATATTGTGGTTACCTATCCTAGGAGAGAAAATGTGTTTTGAGAAAGATGTGGAGTGTGAGACTGGAAAATTGTTTGGGTGAAAAATGTATGTTTAGATTATATTGTACATAAACTATAAGAAATTGGTCTTGAGGAGAAAGTCGATGAATTTTTTCAATTATATGTTCCTGGATTGACTGAATTTTATTTTGCAAACACAAATGGTGTTGTGTCTTTAGGTCACTATAAGATTTTAGATGGCATTGATGGTGTGGGGAAATATAAGGTTATGGTGTTTACGATTTTTTGGTTCAATGTTTGTGGGAGGCCATTTATTGGGAGAATCAATAAACCTATATACGTGAATGAAGGAAGTTCTTTGAAATAAGGTTGGAAGTGTTGTAACACATAACATATCAACCAAAGAGAAGATGTAAAAGATTAAATGTGAATTATAAGTTGTGGTTACGACATTGAAGTTTATTATAAAAGTTAGAAGTAGTGAAATTTAAGTTGCAGTAGAAGTTTAGTTTACTATATTATACTATAGAAGTTGTAGAGGGTTAATTTTGTAAGTTAACGTACTGCATGCAAGTGTCAACTCTTAAATATGTTTGTGACCTATATGAAGTGGGTAACTTTTATAAATCAGTGGTGAGCTCTTTGTGTAAATATAAGACAAGACACAAAACTTGAGCTAAGATTTTAATTTTTGTGGTGTTGAATGAGGAATTTCGTGTACTTAATACTTTTTTAAATAGTTGTTGCGTTAGACTAGAATATGAATAAGTTGTGAGATTTCTCTTAAAAACGAAACACTGTATTGGATAAGTTGTAAGATAAATTTAGTTAGAGCTTATACTATTTTCATTTGGTTATGTCTAGAATGTTGATCACTAAATCATAATTTGTGTAAGAACCTTTCACTTAAATATGAAAGTTTTTAACATTATGTATATTTGGTTATATAATGTCAAATTGATGGTTATCATAATTAAAAGTTTGGTCAAATTAATTTTCACATAACCTTGGAGATTGTGGAAAGATTTGTTTCTTATGAGAAGTAATTGACAAAAGGTTACATGCATTACAAACTTGGTTAATAGTTAGATAACTTTGGACATTGTTTATAGAGGTTTGTTATCTATAGGTCTTGAATGGTGATAAATTAATCATGATTTCTATAAAGAGACTTAAGTTAAAAATGAAAACATTGCACAGAAAAATTACTTTATTATATATGGTCAAATACATGGTTATATGAAATAGATATTCTTTAATCTTTAGTAATTTCCATTTATTTGATTTTGTAATTGAAGTATCGCAATCTCTTAATAACTAATTTTATTAAGATATCTTTAGTCTTGAGTGATTTTCACTTATTTGTATTTTCACAAGAATCAAATATTTATATTTTCTAATTTATTAAATAAAAATCTTAATTATCTAAATATTAATATTAAATATACTAAATAAACAAAATAAAAAACAATGAAAATGTTAATTATCATGTTTCATTTACATAACCCTTCTATTTTCATAAGTTTATACCAATTTATTCATGGTTTATGTCACAAGTATATGACATCATTCACCCAAAAAAATTAAGTTGGTTCAATCTTTTGAACAAGTTGATTATATAGCTAACACATTTGGTTAACTTCTTTACAGGTTGTGTTAAATGCTTACACAACCTTGCGTAAAAATTTTTTAGGTTTTATTTGTTATTGTTGTATTGTTGATTGCAAATCCCTATGTTTATAACTAGCCTATATATCTATATGAAAACATTCAACAAAAATAACCAGTTGGTTACCAATTCATAATGCTAGTAATATAGGTCTCAAAATTAGTTATATTGCAACAAAACCTTGAAATCTTTGTATAAATGTTTCATTTATATAAACTTTTTATTTTAACAAGTTTGTCTAAATTTCTTCATGGTTGATCTCACATGTATATGATACCATTCACCTAAAAAATTAAGTTAGTTAAATATCTTCAGCAACTTGCACAATTTGTTTTTAGGCTTCATTTGTTATTATTGTATTATTCATTGTTGAATCCTTATGTTTGTTACAAGTCTTCAATTGTATGTGAATACATTCAACAAAAAAAATAGTTAGTTCATTTCATAATGTCAGCTATATAGGCCAAAAAAATGATTATATCCCAACAAAACATCTAGACCTCTATATAAGGTTTTATTTAAATAAAAATTCTTATAAGTTTAATTCAAATTTCTTTGTGGATGTTGTTGTCATATATATATATATATATATATATATATATATATATATATATATATATATATATATATATATATATATATATATATATATATATATATATATCACCATTCACCTAGAAAATCAAGTTGGTTAAATTTCTTTAATAAGTTTGTTATATAGATAACACATTTAATTAAATCCGCTACAAGTTATGTTCAATGCTCACACAATCTTGTACAAACTTGTTTTTAGGTTTCATTTGTTATTACTGCATTGTTGATTACAAGATCCTACATTTGTAATAAACATTTTAACTTTATACGAAAACATTAAACCACAAAAAGCATTTTGTTATACAATTTTGTGATGCTGGTTATATAAGTCACAAAATTGGTTTAATTTGTTATCAATGAATTGCTGATCGTAGAATCCCTATTTTTGTAACAAATACTTCAACTCTATATGAAAACATTCAACCAAAAAAAGTAATTGGTTATACTAGTTCGTGAAGTTGGTTATATAAGTCACAAAATTGGTTAAATTCCACATAACCTCCAACTCTCTGTATAAAAGTTTCATTTACATAACCCTTCAATTTTCATAACATTATCCTAATTTCTTTGTTGTTGAAGTCACATGTATATGACACAATTCACCCAAAAAATCAAGATGGTTAAACCTCTTCAACATATTAATTATATAGCTAACACATTTGGTTAAATTCGTTATAATGTATGTTCAATGGTCACACAACATTGCAAATATTTATTTTAATGTTTATTACTACATTACTATTTGCAACATGTTTGTAACAACTCTTTAACTTTGTATGAAAACATTCAACAAAAACGTAGTGGGTTATATAATGTTAGTTATATATGTTACAAAATTAGTGAAACTCCAACAAAACCTCCAAACTTTTATATAAAGGTTTCATTTACATAACTTTTAATTCCAATATTTTAATCTTAATTTCTTCATAGTTGATGTCTGATGAATTAATATTTTCTCTCATTCACTTAATTTCTTGTATTAGATTTAATTCGGGAATTGTGCTTAAATATTCAATATTTCATCTATTTTACTATTTATGCTTAATTTGGCTAGTAATTTATATTTTAATTAATTTGGATTAGGTTTAATACCCTCTTTTGTCCTCAGTTTTGTTCGAAAATGTCAAATTAGTCTATCCTTTAAAAAGTGCGTCAGTTACGTCCTTACTTAATAAAATTTATATCAATGAAATCCCTTCCGTTAAATTCGTACAAACGGCGTTAATTATTTTTTACTTTTTCTACCTTTTCTGTGCAACACAACAGCTTTTTTTCTCTCTTCTACTATTCTTCTTCTCTCTCTTCTACCAATTATACTTTATCTCTACATTCACAAATAACAAACAAACAAACTTTTATTCTGTACAACTTCTCAATTTCCATATTTGTACAACTTCTCAACTGTCTTCCTGTATTCTGTACAACACATCACAACACAAACAAACTTTTATTAGAGACATGCAAAATCCTGAAAAGTTAAAAGTTTTCAAATATAGATATCAATGTTGTTGTCACCTTCTTGATTGTCCTTCAAATGGGCACGTGTGAGCTGGTTAAAACCAGAGGTGAATAGAGAGCTAGAAGTGTATTGATCATCCGCTCTTCGAGAACTCAACCTCTCTAGAGAAATCTCCATAGGCTGGTTATCAGGCGTTGGAGGAATGTGAACCGTGTAGGTAGCAAGGCTAACACTTCCATTCTCACCCTCCTAATCCAAATCGTTGCTCAGCTGCGTGATATTCCGAACCATGGAGGATCCATGCTTGAATTTAGAAGCCATGGCAATTAACAACACTACAACACCTGTAATTCAACACCCCACACACTACTTCATTTTATATAAAAGATGAAACTTTAGAAATATTCAAAAATAACAACAAATTCAAACACGAAAAAAATTAATAAAGAATCAAATCCCAGTGAGAAACTCTGTGTATGTCAAGTGGCGAGAGGGAACACAAGAATTATAAAGAATTGCAATGCGAAAGAAAGTTTCTTTTAAATGTCTTACCAACTCAAAGACAATAACAACCAAGAGCATGTTTGACGCCGTCAAGTGTCAACCTCTCTCAACAGAAGGAGCAAACAGGACTGAGTCCAATACAGATAAGGATTTTAACCTACTAAACAACGAATGTCACAAAACCAATCCAATTAGTAATTCCAACACAGAGAGACAGAGCATAACAGATCAAATCGTCGTCCACATTTAAATTAAATAAACCAATGTCAGCCGGCAACCTTAAATTGTACTTGAACTCCAAATTTCAGAGTTGGTTCTGGAAGTTTGGTGAGGAAACAATAAAAGGGTGTTTGGTAGAAGAGAAAGAATAAGAGAGAGAAGAAGAATAGTAGAAGAGAGAAAAAAAGCTGCTACGTTTCAGAAAAAGTAGAAAAAGTAGAAATAATTAACGTCGTTTATACGGATTTAACGGAAGGAATTTCGTTGATATAAATTTTATTAAGTAAGGACGTAATTGACATACTTTTTAAAGGATGGACTAATTTGACATTTTCGAACGAAATTGGAGACAAAATAGGATATTAAACCTTTAGATTATCTGAGCTTAATTATTTTCATTCTTGGGTAAACTTTGGAATCATATTTTGGAACATAAAGAGAGTCACCACATCATCCTTTATTCTCCACATCAGCATTTTAGTTTAAACTCAATTATAATTTTGTTTTATGACTTTTAGGCCAGACTTGGAAACATTGAGCATAATTGTGGGTTTAACCTAGGTTTTGGTGCCCATGCAGTAGCCACCCTTAGGACATTTTACATTCATTCTATTTTCGTTTTTGAAGCTCATGGACGTCAACATGCTCCCCTGGGTTTTATCTTTCATTTTCGTTTCCTTTTTCTTTGTATTGAATTCGAATTATAATTTACATTACAATTTTATAGTTGTTTCTGTTTTTTGCACGGTTTCTCTTCAATGTTCGTTTTTCTTTTGTGCTATTAAAATTTTCGTTTGTGTTTTGTATGCTTTGCTAGGTTGTTATTTCTAATTTCGTTCCAGTTCTAATTGCATTTTCATTTTAGATTCCTCATTCCAATTTTGTTTCTGCATTCATTTCCATTTTCTAGTTCTATCTCGTTTTATAGGTTCCAATTCATTTTTCATTTGCTGTACTAATTTCATTTTCCATTTTTTGCATTGATTTATGTTTTTCCATTCATTTCAATTTCATTTTGTTCTCTAATGTTTTCCTCTACTATGTTGGTGTTCTATTGTTTTTTGTTGCTGTGTTGAATTCATTTTCATAACACATTAAGGATGTTACATTGTTTCATGAGATTATTGTGCTTAATTGTGATTCTTTTCTTAATTGACATGTCACACATATGCAATATGTTTTGTGTAGTTGAATTTGGTCCATGCTTAATGGTCTAATTTGTACATGATATTCTTCCTTAGTTGTTTAATGTGTTTGCGTAGAACTGAATGAATATGTGAGTGTGTTTGCTTAATGTTCATTTTATGAAAATCATTTTAGACTTCACTTAGTCGTTTTATTTATGTTGGATTAAGGGTAAGAAGAGCAGGTAATTATTGCTAATCAAGGATTGGAATAATTGTAATTGATCTAGTGACCAGCTTGTTTTAATTAATGTCTTTAAATCGTGCCTTATATTTGTAATTTTGTTCACACAAACCTCTCTCCCCTTACTAGACCTATTTCTTGAATCATATTTGGTCTTTGAGAGACAACCTAGGAGTCACTTCCTAGTATACTACACTTAATTACATATTAATTTGATTCGAGTACGACCTTAATCAATGTCACAGATATATTACATCACTCAACCAAAAAATCAAGTTAGTTAAATGCATTCAACAAATTGATTATATAGCTACACATTTAGCTAAATTCGTAAAAAGGTTAAGTTTAAAAGTCACAGAACCTTGCACAAAATTGTTTTTAGGTTGCATTGTTGATTTAAAAGATTCATTACGAGTTGTGTGTTATCTAGATCTTTTTAGCAGGATTGTAATGTTTGGATGATATAGCGAAAATGAATTCAATCTTACCAAAAATTCAACAATGTTTATAGGATATCTTAACTCACATGCTCACTACATTTTGAAGCATGATAGATTACATTATAAAATATGTTTGATGTTGTCTACTACATCAGATTAAATTACCAAAATACTCTTAAAAGTATCATATGACAAGGACACATTCAATAATTTTTTGCACCTACAATAATCTTGATATTGGATTTGTATGAAGAAAACATCATATAGTTTATGGCAAGGTGTCTCGTTTGCCAGGAACATTAATATTTCACTTCTTTGTTGGAAATTCAAATATGAGTCTAACTCCCACATTGGATAAAATAAGAAAGTAAAGTACTATATAAATATCAAAAACCTATTAACTCATTGTCTTAAGGTTTTAGGTAGAAAATGATATAAATTCTTTATATGATTGGACTCCGATGAAAATGGTGTTTGTGTCTTCCTAGTGAACCTCCTCCTTGGTAGACCCAACAGTGGTATCAAAGTCGATGATTTGTCTTGGTAACCGGTTCAGACGAGTATAAAAATCCATATACCAAAAGTCTTTCTGATAAAGGGTGTTCAGGTAAGTTAAGATCAACGATAATTGGAAATAGCTCTTCATGGTTGTAGTTGGTTGGAAATGCTTCCGCTAGAGGAAGTATACCTATGTGAAAGTGACTCACAGTTAAAGGAGAGATACTTGGAATTCAAGTATGAGTCTAAGTTTCACATTGGATAGAAATGAAAAAGTAAAGCACTACATAAAGATGAAAAACCCATTAACCATTAACTCATTACCTTGAGGTTTTTGGTAAAAGGTGATATCAATCTCTTATATAGTTAGACTTATATCTCATTGGTGTTTTTGTCTCCTCTGTGCTCAGAACAACCTAAATCTTGGATACTTTTCAAGAACAACTAGGTGTAAACCCTTTAGGGTTGTTGTATGGAAGATCCCCACTTTGACCATATTCATACAAGGTGAGACGGCTGCTAATCTTGGATAGTTTTCAAGAACAACTAAGTGTAAACCATTTAGGGTTGTTGTATGAAAGATCCCACCTTGGCCATATTCATACAAGGTGAGAATGGCCCAAGATTTGCCAACCACCATAGAGAACCATCGTAGATCGAAGTTGAAGATTTGGTCTACCTAAAAATCCGTGCCCATAGAGAGACATCTATGCTTGCTCGTATACATCCAAAATTGTCAGCACGATATTGCAGTCCTTTCATTGTCCTCGAAAATTGGAACAATGGCTTTTCTATACTCACGGAAGAGGCTCACATCCATCTGATTTTTCATATTTCTCAATTAAAGTTGGCTGTTGGGAATCATCCTATTGAGAAAGAGCTTCAAAAGAACCTACAGGGTCATGTTTCGGTTTGCTTTCCAAATCAGATTTTGGACAAAAGAACTACAGGACTAATAGTGACAAGGAGGAGGAAATGAGACAAACACTTGAAAAAATATTTCTACCATTAAGAAGCAGTTTCCAGATTTCAACCTTGAAGTCCGAGGATAATGATAGGCTTGGAAATAATTGGAAATAATGAGGAAATGGACGGTGTATTATTGAATGAAGTCTAAATATAAGACATAGTTAGCGGGTAGTCGGTAGTTAGGTTAGAGGAAGTTTGTATATAATAGCAAGTGTGGTGAGAGGAAAGGTTTTTATGATTTTAGAAATCTAAGAAAGTAAACAGAGTTAAGCCTGAACTTTGACAAACTCTCAAATAGCCTTGGAACTAAAAATATCAACTGCAACAGTATTAAACAGGGTTCATCACTGAAATCACGCATTAAGAACCCACAATGAAAGCTAGTTATAGTCACATCATAACATTATCACATCATAGATATTCAACGGAAGACCAATCCGAGGTGAGAAAGGTAGGACCAAAAAGAAACATAGTCTGTTGAAGAAAGAAATTACTATTGTGTGTTAAAGATATATAGAAAGCATGGGATAAAAATCCAGAACAAACACATTTAAGAGTTCATTTCATCATCTAGCATCTGTCCGTGACCTAGCATCTGCTTCTCTATTGGAACTAACTGGATTGTTGCTGTCTGCAGATGAAGGACCTGACCCTAGAAGCAAAGGGGTCTCTCTCTTTCCCTTTTTAGAGTCATTATTGGAAGATGGGTTCACAGTTGAAGATCGAAGAGGAGACTCAAAATATTTGCTTGCAACATCTGGAGGGGGGTTGTCTTCCCCAGGAAGCACAAGCAGACCTTTCTCTCGAAGAGAAGATGGCTCGTTGAAGCAAGAGGTCCACAGGGAATCCACAAGCTGTCTCTCCTCCCTCACTACACCAAGGTCCTCAGCTGACATTAAACTGATATTGTTTATTCTTTCTTGAAGAAGTTGCTTCATTTTCTCACTGTCTTCCTCACTGCGGTCTTTTGTAATACGAGCAAGCTCAAGAAGACTCCTAAGGGCAGCTTCTCTGACATCTGAATCTTCACTTGAGGCAAGGTGCATGAACATTCTAGGAAATCCAAGCTCGTTCACAATGTTGCAGTCTGAATTGTTTTCATGCAACAGGTAATGGATCAAGTTTAGAGCTTTCCTGGAAGATAGTTAGAATTCAGCCACAAAAATTAAACTGTAACAGATGTTTAATAGTATATTTTAAAAGGCTATTTAATCAATAAGTAAAGGTAAAAACAAATTAAAAAATAAACATAAGGTAAAATATTCTTCACGACAAGTTTATAATTTAGTTCACAGACTACAGAATTTTTTATAATAGTTTGAGACGAAAAACATATTTAATAGAGCATCAATAATAATGACAAAGGGAATGACAAAGCAACAATTGTAAACCTCTCAGAAAATATTTTGTTACCTTTGAAATCGCACATTTTCAGAGGTTAGTGCATCTTTCAAGGCCGCATAACCATTTGCCAAGCGAAACGCAGTGATACCAGGTTTGTTGTGCCGAATTAGTGCTGTCATGTTGTTGCAAAAACAGAAATATCAGTATCATTCCATTCCAAGGAAACAAAATATCATGATCCAAAGCATAGTAGCACATACAAGATATTGCACCCAGCGCTTTAGTTCTAACAGTCACATCAGGATCTGAACTGAAATTATAAATAAGAGGTTCAAAGCCATTTGCTTCCATAACAAGTTGTTGACTTCGAGGATTATTCTGGACTATTGTGGTCACCACATCAGCAGCCTTTGCTCGAATATTAGCATTAGAATTCTTTAAGTAACCAAGAAGAGGAACCAACCCACCAATTGAATGGAGATCTGGGAAACATATAATAGCAGGAAATAGGTGAGACATACAGGAGTTGAATCAAAAGAAACACAACCACTAAACAACCCATTATCATAAATAACATACGCTAAAAAAAGTGCTAACAGGTAAAATGTACATTAATAGTAGAAAATCATGTTGCAACAATGCCAACTATTTCCATGATCAAATGGTAAATAAGAGAATGGACACAACTAGACTAATGAGGGAAGTTATGATTGAACAATTCTCAAAAATCATTCCAATTAAAAACGTTTTGACCACTGGAAAGCAGAACAAATACACCTAATACATAACAATTCAAAACAAGTGATTAATATTCATCTAACTCTTAGGATATAAGGAAGATATATCAGTTAAAATAGTTAGCATATCAATGAATTAATTACTAACTCGAGGTTCATTTTTAGATTGAGCATAGCTCTTTGTGAAATGAAAAATTCTTTGTAAAGGGGAAAACATTTGGAGGACATAGTGCTCTACTATTTTATTTCATTCTTCTAGTCAATCAAATTCTCTTTTCTCCCTGTTTTCAATTCTTGGTTCCTAATACAAACATTGACAGCTGCTGCCCAAATTTTGGGAAACTTCATCATCTAGCAAATATTGCAGACAGAGCTACCAAAAGCCCATGTGACGAATTGAATCATGATATACATAAAAAGTGGCGATTCACCTAGGAAGCCTAAATAAACAAGCTTTAGCATGAGAACTAAGTACTTTCATAACCACTCAAAACCTTAAAACTTACCATTGGCCATGTCAATCGACTCAACATGCTCTTGCAACTCTTCCAAAATGTCTGCAAGAAATCAAGTTAGATGCCACTGAGTTAGCATGATAATATCTTCTAAGCCAATCGTTAACTAAAAATGAAAAACAACTCATTTGTAATTAGTCTTGCACTTTGGTAAAAGTTAAATACCTTCAATGTCTGAAGCGGTGACTCCTTGATCTTTCAATACTTCTTCTGGAGTTTGCATCACAAGTGTGATCTCTTTCATACGTTTTACAACATCAATGGTCTGTGCTTGCATTGCTTCCATAAACCATTTCCGATCCTCCTCACTACAGAATCATAAAAATCACAAAATCAAAACCAAGTCGACTAATGTTAGCGATATTCATAAATAAGCATTTAAAAAAATCTCACTTTCTCCCAAATGGATGCAACTTTGCAACAAAAAATACAAAGAAAATAAAAAGTCTGTATATTGCTTAGCTACACAATTACAAAATTAAAAAAGTCAAATCACGGTCTACTGAATATTATGGTCTACTGAATATTATGAACACTCCTGTCTCTGCAATACACTATTTGATTTCCAATCACATTACAATTTCGCTAATCACTAGATATTTCACTGTCTACAACCCCAAAGAAAAGAAACTATTACTGCATAAATCATATATGTACAGAATCAGAACGCAATAACACCAATTCAAATTCAACCACACGAATAAAATATTTCATAAAAAATTATGAAACAAATTAGAGAATCACACCCCTGGTCCACTAATTAGAAACCCCACCCTCCTTACTCGTAATTGATTGTTTAAAAACCATATTTTCAGGGAAAAATTAAATTTTGAAACGTGGGTATGCGTGTTCCAGCAACTAAAACTAACAAATATAAAAATCCAACAGTTCTAGTTCTATCAACCCGAACCAACGTAAAGAGGACTAACACAACCTCCACACAGGAAAAAAGAAGAATGGAAAACTGAATTCGGACCTCAAATTGCTAGTGGGGGCAGTTCCGTCGGAGTTTGCAATGCTCCATTTGAGTAACCCATCCCAGTTGGGTCCTTCTTTAGCCATTTGAACGATTAGAGAGAAACAAGAAACCAAGCAACCTTGTAGAATTATAGTAAGAAATTTAATGAACAGGGAATGTAGGAAGGATTCAGATATATAGTTTCAGTAACGCGTGTGTGAAGGATTCGAGAAGCGTCTCCACAATTCTGGAAGTTATGGAAACGAAGGAAAAGAAAAATTGAAATGTCACAAATGGGTTCTATGTTTTTTTGCTAGGATTTGTTCGCTGTCATGATGGCCTAGTACATTGTGATAACTTTCAAAAGGTTGGTCTTTCTTTTTGCACCTCTTTTTTCTTGCTGCACCTCTTTCTTCTTTCTGCACCTCTTTTTCCTTTCTGCACTCCCATGACAGTTGTATTCCTACGTATTCTTACTTTTTATATTTTTCGGATTGACTATTCCGGAATATATTTATAGATTCGAAAAATACCTTCCAAAACATTCAATCTAAAATGTAAAAATACATATTTCAAAATAAATGTTCTGGAAGTTAGTTTTGGATTCGGAAATGCATTTAGAAGCATTCAGTCTAAAACATAAAAAGAATTTTTGAAATAAATGTTTTAGAAGTTATTTACAGATTCGGAAATAAATTTCAAAATACTTTGGAAAATCATTTTTGTATTTTGGATTGAATGGCACGGAAAATATTTTCGGATTTGAAAATACATTTCAAAATAGTCAATCCGAAATTAAAAAAAAAATTAAACAAGTGTTCTAGAGTATATTTCTGAATCTAAAATTGACTTCCAAAACATCCTTTTGCTTCTTTCGTATTTCGGATGTATTTTTGAGTTCGAAATACATTCTAGGATTTGAAAATATTCACCCGATAGTCAATCCTAAATAAAAAAAATATTCCAAACATATATTTCTAAATCTGAAAATACATTTGGTGTTGCATAATAAATAGATAGATTAGCATGATGTAGGAGTAGATTTTGCGTGGTCCATCCGACAAAGGAGAGTGTATGAGTAATGTAAGAGAGTTTGGTTGGAGTTTATCCTAACGAGATCTATGAAAACAAACTGTTTCACCCATTGTCGGCGGACCATCCATTAATTTTATTATCACGCTCGAGATCTCTATACCTCAGCGTGAAAGAGGTGTGTTGAAAGTCTCACATTGACTAGAGATAAGGCCAAATTATAATATATAAGTGGGTGTAAATCTCACACTAAAAGTCGGTTTTGTAAACTTGAGTTAGGCTTAAAATTACTTTCTAATATGGTATCAAAGCCATGGTTGGTACCATATCCTAACGAGATTTATGTGGGCATTTTGTTCCACCCGTTGTCAAGCCACTATCGGACCACCCAATAATTATACTCTCACGCTCGAGATGTCTATACTTGGTGTGAAGGGGGTGTGTTGGAAGTCTCCTATCGACTAGAGATAAGACCAAATTATAATATATAAGTGGGTGCAAACCTCACATTTCAAGCCGGTTTTGTGAGGTTAAGTTTGGCTTAAAAAACTACTTTCTAATATGGTATCAAAGCCATAGTTGGAGCCTATCCTAGCGAGATCTATGTGGGCATTCTGTTCCACCCGTTGTCGGGCCACTATCTAACTACCCATTAATTCTACTCTCTCGAGATGTTTATACCTCGGCGTGAAGGGCCTGTGTTGGAAGTCTCACATCGACTAGAAATAAGGCCAAATTATAATATATATATATATATATATATATATATATATATATATATATATATATATATATATATATATATATATATATATATATATATATATATAAGTGGTTACAAGCCGGTTTTGTGGGGTTGAGTTAATCTTAAAACCACTTTCTAATACAAACATTAGAACATTCAAAAATAATTTATGCAACTAAAAATCACTTTTTAAGTCACTTTTATTACACAAACTCAATAAGTCAAATTATCACAAATCCTACTTAAATCAATCTTTTAAGCACAAAAATTCAATTTAAAATTTAAAATTAAGGCTAAAATGAGGGCATAAATATGTACTCATCACAGTCCTACACTTATCTTTTTGCACTCTTGGCACTAGTGCAGAAAAGACATTTAACGTCTGTTATTTTGGTCTTTTAACGTCAGATCCATACCCGACGTCTTTGTGGGTGACGTTAATCAAACGTCGAACTCCACAGGTCCGACGTCTTTATAGACGTCGGACTCCACAGATCTGACGTCTTTATAGACGTCAGACATGCATTAACCGACGTCTAAGGGCTCTATAAACGTCGGACATGCATTAGCCGACGTCTACTGCAGCTCGTGTCTTCGGGTAGCGGAGTAGCACCTTCTTCCTTTGCTAGTTTCGTCATAAAAAAGGTTGCGTCTTTTGGACCTCTTATGGCATTTCAACCGAAAACCAAATATGGGTCCTTGCCTAGTTCCATTCCAACCGGCAATGAAAACGAATACGGTGACTTGAGAGCTAGGCAAGGACCTAGGTTCGGTTTTGGGTTGAAACGCTATAAGACATCCAAAAGACACAAGTTTTTCTTACGAGGAAACTAGCAAAGGGAGAATGTGCTACTACGCTACCCAAAGACACGAGAAGAACTGCACCAAAACATAACAAAAACTCACTTTAATCGGTTCAAATGGAAGATAATCAATCAAAGACTAATTTAATCAGAGTAAAAGTATGCTTAAACGGTTCAAAAGAGACAAAAACGCACCTAGAAATGCAATGTCGCAAAGAGAAAAGGCGAGAAGGAAGACGATGAAGTGCACGTAACCGCAGGTTCGATTTCTGATTTAACAGCAAATAAGACGTCGGACACCTAGGGAACCGACGTCTATTCTCGCCTAGAGGTCGGGGCTCTCACTAATATGACGTCCAAAACAACTTTTCACCTACCCTGTCAGGCCATTTACACGTTGAATGGCGGGATCCGACGTCTATATGGCGGAAAAAGAGAATTTTTCATCTACTTGTCAAACATATACACCTCCGTTAAGAGGGGCACCGACGTCTATAATCGTATATAGACGTCGGGGTGGCGGGATCAGACGTCTATAAGGCGGAAAAAAAGAACTTTTCATCTACTTGTTAGACATATAGACGTCTGTTAGGAGGGGCTCCGACGTCTATATGCCTAACTTATTTACGAAAATTCCACCGGTCAATAATTTACGTTGGTTATTTTGTGGTCCGACATCTACGGGGTGACGTTAAAGGCCAATTCTGCACTAGTGTCGACAAAATTGAGTAATTTCAAAACTTTGTTCTAGGTTATTTTTATTCCATATCTACATTGGACCAAAGGAATGAACATCACTAGAAACAAATTAATCCTCTAGAAATCAAGTTATCATGCACATGTAAATGGAAAAATTTATTTTCACACATGAGTTAATCTTTTGAATTTATAAGAAAATCAACTATGAAAGATGTTACTCAAGTTAAAATGTATTTATTTCACCAAATTTTGCCAAGTGTTTTCGATTGTATTTTCACTCAAAATACCCATGTAAGTAAATACTTCTGATATTTAACAAGACTTTAATATTTATATACTTTAAGGAAAGAAAAACATGAAACTAATGATCACGAGGACTTTTAAAAGGTTGTACAAAGGCTAAGGAGAAGCTAAACAAATTTTAAGATTTCTTTTTTGAAATAAATATAGAAAGAATAGTGGAGCATAATTTCAAAAATAACTTTGTTTTTCTTTTTATTTTTTTATTGCTCTTTTAAGAAAGGAATTTTTTATACACATATTTTCAAAAATCCAATTTTTTTCTTCAATTTTTTTCATTTTTATTATTTTATGGGTGAGGTATTAATCCATACACTTTATTCATCACTCTTTCTTAACACAATTCATTGCTCCTTCTTCCTTCTAAGGTAAGCGAGAACATTATCTTTGCTTGCATAATGGATAACATTAAGAACTTTGCTTGCATAATGATGACAAAAACTTGTTCCGAGCCTACAAAGAAACCAAATATTCCAACATGTATAATGGAGAGTTTGTAGTATAAGAAGTGTCATATATCCATAAGGATTTGGTAGAAAACAAAATGATCTAACTTGTTTGACCATGACTGAAACAACAAATGGATTGTATAAAGTGTAAAACAGAGTTAATTTATTAAAACAAAGCAAAATGCATAGTAAAACAATTTTTAATTGAAAATGATTGACTTCCTGATAATGAAAATATGTTGAAGCTTGACTACACCACCTTGTTCCTCTCTTATAATGGTTCAGTTATTAAATATGAAGCTTTAATTAATCATGTCATAGGGGTTTTCTTCGAATGTAACGCTAGGTCCATTCCTAGCACCTAGAGCCTATGATCACCAAACTTCAATATGCTTCATTAATGACTGCTTGAATGGATCACTTATATTAAGATCAAAATTCTATAATCAATTATAGCCTTAGATCTATTCTTGCAATCCAAAACCAAGAGGAAAATTGATTGGACCACAACTTGGAACCAATTCTCACTCAATCCCAAGCTAGTGAAATAAGATGAGTGATTAGTTCATCCAATAACAAGTATAAACCAATTTATAAACATGTAATTAAAAACATACATTCATAAATAAAACAATACTAATTACAAAAGAGTTTCAAAGGGTTACATCTCATTTCAACACTTTGGAGATTTAGATCCTCATGATGGATGAAAATAATTTAATACAAAGAAGAGACCTCATCTCCTAACCTTTTAATAATGTTCTTTAAAGTATAAAGGAAGTGTATGAGAAGACTCTCTAAAGCTTCTCTCAAAATCTGTCCAAAAGTCCCTTAAAATAGGGAAATAACTTTGTTTTCAGAAACATTCCAAGGCATGGCTTTAGCAATGGCATCATGGCTCTAGCTGTAGAGGTTTCCTTCCAAGGTGGGTTTCCTCTTTAGCCTAGACATCGCGTTTTTGTGTTGTAGCCCCTAAGATAACTTATATGAGAAGTGTTCTTTGTTGCTGCAGCCTCTAGTCCAATGTTTGAGGTTTCCCTCCAAGGTAGGTTTCTTCATGTGACTCAAGTCTCAAGTATCATGCTTCAGCTCGCTTAAGTCAGTTTGTTAGAATTTGCTTATAATTCCTCTATTTTCTTCATTTTTCTCCTTTAACTCTCTATGGTTTTCAAAATCTGTAAAATAAGTAAAATTGGGGTGATTTCAACTGATATTTAACAAAATTAAAATAAGATAAGTGCCAAATTGATACCAAAAATTAACTCATATTAAACATTTATCATACATCTCATTCTTTCCTATGATGTCTTTAAGGGCTACAAGTTCCTCAAAGTCAATTATCCTTTGAGAATGACGCCTTGACATCTTTTGTTTTCACGAATTTTCTTAACTCAAATAGGTTGTAATACTATACCAAGAGACAAGTCCCAAGAGAGGTGAGCCAAGAGGTTGCTTAAATACTAAGTCTCGCCTTGTTAGAAATGCCTTACACTACTAATTTTATCCTTTTTAAATCAAAATCACATTTGAAACCAAAAGACGTGACTCAAACAAGCACAAAACAAAGAACAAAAAAAGAAAAGACTTAAACACTTACTTAAAATCAGTCAAGGTAACAGTACGGGGCTTACTGAACAACGACAACAAGGAATGGGTTAAACTCAACTAGAAAGTGTATCTAGAGGATACAAGAAGCGTCTAAGGATAGTAGGAGTGATGAAGAATACTGCACAACCAATAGTGGGTGAAACTCAGTCAAGGTCATAGTAATGGAGGTTACTAAGTTGACAACGACAATCAGGAGTAGGTTAAACTTAACTAGACATTGTATCTAGAGGATATAATAAATGGCTAGGGTACCAGGAGTGGTTAGAATACTCACATGTACTTCAATTAAAATATAATGAAACCCTCTAAGTTATCTTAGAGGAGAACTAGATGTAGCTTAGTTGAGTGAACCAATATAAAATTATCGGTGTGTTATGTTTTATAATTATAAACGTACATCCTAAAGAAAATAAATTCTCAACATGCACGCCTAGTAACAGACGTCGTCTTCTAAACGCTAGGAAGATAAACAAGGAGTTAAGACTATAAAATTGTTCATCAGAACAACGCTTATAAAGTAAAAGATAAACAACTTATGAAGATCATTCAACCTCATCAACTATGATCAAGACATCAGCTTCGAAAAGTTGTACAGAAATACTATTGAACCCCTTTTTAGTGTTTCTCGTTATTTCAATTGGATATATAGATTTACAATTTGCTAGTTGTATGGATACAAGAAAGTTCACATTTGGTTATGTGTATCTTTTAGTCGAACGAGAAATTTCATGGAAAAGTGTGAAGTAGGATGTCAGTGTTGCATCCATCATGAAAGTTGAATTTGTGTTATGTTTTGAGGCCACGGTTCATGCTAATTGGTTCATAAGTTTATTTTAGGACTTGGAGTAGTCGGCAGTATTGTCATGCCACTAAAAGTTTATTGTGATAATTTTGAAACAATTTGATTTTCTAAAAAAAACAAGTAATCCAAAGGTGCTAAGCATGTGGAATTTTAACACTTTGATGTTAAAGAATAAATTCAGAAATGTAGATTGTGAATAGGACATGTTAGCACTGATCTTATGTTTGTTAACCCTGTAACAACAAGGTTATCGTTCAAATTGTTTGTTGGCCATGTAAAGAATATGGGCATAATGTATACTAATGTTTTTATTAATGTTTGTGACACATTGAGCTCTTTAGTGTACAAGTTTCTAAAGTTTTGCTTTCTTCTTTATGTATATGCATGCAAATTATGACGAAAAACATAAATTATGTTATTGCTTTTGAAAATGACATTACATTTGAACCTATTATGGACTTCTCATTGTAAAGTCATATTAAGAAAAAAGGATAATATAGTAATATATGGAAGGGAGCATGTGGATTGAGTGACACATATTGGGATAATTTTTTGTTATTTTTGTATCTTTAATTATGAATAATGATGGAACCAATTTATGTAAGGTCTTTTAATGTACTTTATGATTTATGTATTATATCATGAAATGTTATGATATCACATGTAAAAATATTAGAGTTAATTAATTATGTGACTCATGTGAAATATAATGATGAACCCAAATGTGATTTAATAAAATATAAAGACCAATTATTAATATGAAAAATTATAATAAAATAAAAATTGGAAGTAACCAATTTAATAGATATTAGTTAATAAAGGAGATTTAGGATGAGATGAATAAAGAAAGGTAAAGAGATAAATTATCTATAAATTGTTAATTTATTTAGAATAAATAAATAAAAATGTAGTGTTAATAGTTTATTTTATTTTATTTTTTGGTTTTTTCAAAATAATATGCAAACGTTTTCATTATGAAATCGATTAGAAAACAAGTGCATAAACTTGAAAATTAAAATTAAAAAACTGATAATATTTATGTCAAAAGGAGAGAAAAAAACAGTGTTATATTTTCTTCCCGTAAGGGAAAAGAAATTCAATGTTTGGTTATGTTGTGCAAAAAAGGGTATAATTAATTTGCACGAATCATGGGTTACCTATTTCAAAATCGACGTTGACATGATACAACAATGTCGACAAGTAGTTGTATCTTTTTTTTTTTATTTCCTAAAATTTATAATAACGAAAATATATCACAAAGCAATTTGACTCTTGACTTCTCGAAAGGTGGGAGGAAAATTTTATCAACACTTACCGTTTTTTTTGGTGACCTAAAAGAAATGTTTACTTAGTAAAATTAACTTATTCTCCTTAAGCCAATATACCTTATCTAATTACACATTTTACATGTAAGATTATAAATTTTGTTTGTACTGTTATTTAATCAGAATTGAAGTTACATATATTATTAATGTATATTAATATGTTCAAACCATACTTACAATATTACTACTTGTTATAGTTAAAAGTAATGTAAGATTTAAGTTATAAAAGACTTAAATGTTTTTCTTTTTGTTCTTTTTTCTTAACATGTTCAGTGTTGATATGAGATGTAATTTGATACTTTTTATTGTACTTAATGGTCTCACATAGTTTAATAAGATAATTTAAATATCTTTTTTTCATTTTTTTAAGACGTTTTTTTAAGGACAAAATAGTTATGAAACTCTAATGATGATACTCGACAAACTTGAGATTGGAACATTAACACACATCATGAGATCGATGATGAGGTTCTAAGACAAACCATCAATCCATTAAGCCCTCCATTAAGGATGAACAGTCATTCCTCGACTAGGAAGCTTGTGTTCTTACCACGCTCAATAGTCCACATCGCTTAGGAATCAAGGTCTAAGGTAGTTTAAATATTTCTTCCTCCTTCCACCCTCTAAGACACCTTTTAAAGATAAAATCGTGACGAAACACCATGCTTCAAAGTGGACAATATCTTAGCAAAGTGTCAACAAACATATTACATTGTCTAACTATCCACTAATCAATATATGTGCTTGAAAGGTTTTTACGTGAAATCTTATAAACCAATAAACTACTCAATGTGTGGTGCCAAAACGTTATAACCAAAGATACTAAGAGACTTTAAACTAGAAACTATTTAATGAGGATATTTGGGATTTTGATGAGGATATTTGGGACTATTTATAGGTCTAAATATAGTTAATAATGACAACTTTTACATGTAGTTTGGCTTTGTGAGTTAAGACATTACGACTTTGCTTCCAAATAACTATATGAAGGAAGATTTGGTTAAATTTGACACAACTCCCTGTCCATTATTGTTCACTTTTTTTTGACCTAAACTATCCTAAATAACTTATTACATCTTGACAAATTCCCATCAGACAATCACCTAAAAAGTCAACATAAATGTTTGTCCAATCACAGATTTCATGATCTACCTTAATTCAAGTGGTAATTAACTCAGTTATTGTTAACACACTTTACCTTCCCTATTAAATAATTGTCCCCAAACCAAGCTTATTAACATCTGAAAAAGCTAGATTTATTTTGATTAATTAAAGAAAGACTGATAGGAATAAGAAAAGGTGGTTAGTATATGAGAGAAGGAATAAGTGTAACTGACTATAACGAACTAACTGTCTAGGACAGTTAAGGGGGGGAGCGTGTAAGATTGTGTAAATACTGGCTGGTTAGAAGAGTTATGGGTGGTTGATTGTTTAGATTGTTAACGGGTACTTACCTGTTGAAGAGGGTTAGGCCTCTGGGTGCTGTTTGTAAAAACCGTTTACTGTGAATACAATTGATTTCTTCCAATCTTTCTGTGTTTCTTGGAGTGAAAGTGAGAATTGATATTAGGTTCCCAAGTCTGGAACCTAACATTTGGTCCGACCTACCGGATCCCCAATCAGAGTGTTATCGCACGTAGAGATGGAGGGAAGAATGGTGGTAGTCGAAGGGCACTTAGAGGCGGTCGAAGTGGCAATTGTAGAGACGAAAGCTGATACGGGGGCGTTGCGACAAGAGACGGCGGCGATACGCCAGGACGTCCAGGCAATCTTGAAGGCGCTTGGAGAACGTCACCGCAATAACCACGGGAAGCAACAGGAAGAGAGTGAGTCGTCGGTGAACGATAATGGTGGTGGTCCAAGCGGCGGAGGGGGAAGAAATGGAGACGGTAACCAAGGAGGTATGAGCCAATGGAGGAAACGAGTCGAATTACCAGTCTTTGAGGGGGGCGAACATTGGGTATGGATTGGCAGAGCAGAGAAGTTTTTCGAAGTACAGAAGGTGGCGGAGGAGGAGAAACTGGAACTGGCCTTTATCAGTATGGATGGCTACGCCGGAAGCTGGTTCCGATTCAGGCGAGAGAAAACCAAGAACTTTTCTTGGGATGGGTTGAAGAGAGCTCTTGGTATCCGTTTTGGAGGAGGAACACGAGGAACGGTGTATGAAAGGCTGTCAACCATACGACAGTCGGGACAGGTGGAGGAGTACATACGCGATTTTTAAGTTCTGGTGGGGCAGACGACCCAGATACCCGAGGAGCAGATCATGGGGTATTTCCTGTCCGGTCTGAGGGAGGAGGTGGGCGATCATGTCCGGCCACATGATCCACCGGATTTGATGACCGCCATGCGAGTGGCGAGGGATGTGGAGAAATTATGCACGAAGACCGGAGGAGGGTGGTTATCCAAGAATCAGAATTCTTGGGGGAAGGCGTCGGGTTCGGTGACGGTGCGAGGAGGAACGGCGGAAAGTGTGGGGTCTATTAATAAAGACGCGACACAGGGATAGAATAAGGGGCTGGCTACCAGCGGCGGAGGTGATCAGACTGTTCGCAATCTACCTTACCCGGAGTATCTTAAACGGAGGGAAGAGGGTCGTTGTTTCAGATGCGGCGGACCCTTCAGCCCCGGCCATCGCTGCCCAGAGAGGGGCCTCAAAATGCTAATTGTGGTTGAGGAAGAGGAAGAGGTCTAAGGCGAAGAAGTGTCGGAGACGAACCTTGCGACAATGGAGTTGTCGGCACTGTCCGCCGGAGGGCTGACGACACCCAAGACAATGAAGTTACGAGGACACATCGGACAAAGAGAGGTATTAATTCTAATTGATAGTGGCGCGAGCCACAATTTCATTGATCGACGGTTGGTGGAGGAACTGCGGATGACGGTGACAAAAACACAGCCGTATTTGGTGAGTCTGGGGGACGGGCAGAGGAAGAGAATCAGTGGCTGTTGCGAAAAGGTAGCGTTAGAGATAGGAGAGGCTCAAGTCGTGGAACGTTTTTACATCTTCGAGCTCGGAGGGGTGGAGGTCATCTTAGGGGTAGAGTGGCTAGCAAAGCTTGGGGAGGTGACGGTGGACTGGAGAGTTTTAACGATGAAGTACAGACAAGGAGATAAGAGGATAACTGTACAAGGGGATCCCACGTTAGAGAGGAAGGTGGTGGGCCCCGAAGCTTTAAAAAAAATAGATGAGGTGGCAACATGTTTTTTGGTCTGGGAGTTGGGCTTGTGCGAGACCCATACAAGCAGCCCAAAGTGTTCAGGCCTTACTGAAAAACAGAAGCAACAGATGGGGAATTTACTAGAACAACATGACGTGGTGTTCACGGAGCTTGAGGGGTTGCCACCTAGCAGGGAGACGGTGCATCAGATACACCTTAAAGAGGGAAGTGGTCCGATCAATGTCAGGCCGTACCGATACCCACATGTAATGAAAGATGAGATCGAGCAGCAAGTTTCGGAGATGCTCCGATCGGGGGTGATCCGTCCGAGCCATAGCCCGTACTCCAGCCCAGTAATTTTAGTCAAGAAAAAAGATGGCAATTGGCGTTTCTGCATAGACTACAGAGCCCTGAATAGAGCGACGGTGCCGGATAAGTTTCCCATACCGGTGATAGAAGAGCTGTTGGACGAGTTAGGGGGCTTCCTATTTTTCTAAGGTGGACTTGAAGGCCGAGTACCACCAAATCCGCATGGCCGAGAAGGATATTGAGAAGACGGCGTTTCGCACACACCAGGGTCATTACGAGTTTGTCGTGATGCCTTTCGGGCTCACCAACGCGCCGGCAACATTCCAGAGCACTATGAACCATCTCTTCAAGCCCTATTTGTGGAAGTTTGTGCTCGTATTCTTCGACGATATACTGGTCTACAATCGAACCTAGGAGGAGCACTTGGAGAACGTTGGGAAAGTCCTGTCAACACTGAGACGGGATCAGTGGGTGGCCAATCGGAGGCAGTGTGAGTTCGGGCAAACCCAAGTCAAATACTTGGGACACATTATCTCTCACAGAGGCGTGGAGATGGACGATGAAAAGATAAAGGCGGTGGTGGACTGGGAACGGCCAAAATCAGTGAAGAGTGTGAGGGAATTTTTGGGTTTGTCGGGGTATTATCGAAGGTTCATCAGGGACTACGGTAAAATTGCCAGGCCTCTAACGGATCTATTGAAAAAAGAAGGATTTACCTGGAATGAGAAAGCAGAGGAGGCATGGCAAACGTTGAAGACAGCCGTCACGACAGCCCCAGTATTGTCCCTCCCAAATTTTCAGCAACTCTTTCACATTGAGTGCGATGCGTCGGGCAAAGGGGTTGGCGCTGTATTGATGCAGGGGAAGAAGCCGATAGCCTTTTTCAGCAAGGCCTTATCTGAAGGAGCTCTCAGCAAGTCCATTTATGAAAAAGAACTGATGGCTCTGGTATTAGCGATCCAGCACTGGCGTCCTTATCTTTTGGGACAGAGATTCATAGTCCACACTGACCAGAGGAGCCTCCGGTATCTCTTGGAGCAGCGTATCACGACACAAAATCAACAAAACTAGATAGCTAAATTGCTGGGATACGATTTTGAAATCATATATAAGGTGGGGACTACCAACCGAGTGGCAGATGCGTTGTCCCGAAGAGATGAGGGGGTGAACGACGAAGATAAGGAGTTGTCGGTGATAGCCAGGCCCTATTGGCAAGATTTCGAAGAAGTAATGAAGGAGGTAGCCGAGGACGAGAAACTACGTAAGGTGATAGAAGAGATAGAGGTGGACCCAAATTCTCACCCAGCATACACGATAGAACATGGAAGATTGCACTACAAGGGGAGGTTGGTGTTGTCGGCGCAGTCTTCGTGGCTACCAAGATTGATGGCAGAGTTTCACCTAACGCAGATGGGGGGTCATTCAGGAGTTTACCGAACGTATAGGAGGATAGCTCAGTCCTTATTTTGGGTGGGGATGAAAAAGGACATTACAGAGTTCGTGGCTAAATGTCTTGTGTGCCAACAACACAAGTATTTAGCGTCATCACCGCAAGGATTACTACAACCCTTGCCCATTCCGAATGCAATATGGGAAGAGCTTAGCATGGATTTCGTGGTGCGGCTGCCTAAGTCTCAGGGGTACGACGCTATTTTGGTGGTGGTGGACCGACTGAGCAAGTATGCCCATTTCATACCACTCAAGCATCCTTATTCGGCAAGGACGGTGGCTGAGATTTTTCTAAGAGAAGTAGTACGATTGCATGGGATTCCAAAATCCATCGTGACTGACAAAGACCCTTTGTTCTTAAGCATGTTCTGGAATGAATTGTTCAAAGGCCAAGGGACGCAGTTAAAAATGAGCACCGCGTATCACCCGGAGACAGACGGGCAGACAGAGGTGGTGAACCGGGTGTTAGAGGGATATCTCAGGTGTTTCTGTTCAGAGCAGCCGAAAGGGTGGATGACGGTGTTATCGTGGGCGGAGTTTTGGTATAACACGTGCTATCAAGGGGCAATCCGATGCACCCCTTTTGAGGCTGTTTACGGACGAGCACCTCCCTCCTTGCACAGATTCATTCCTGGTGAATCTCTAGTGGAGGCTGTGAATCAAGAGCTTCAAACCAGGGACGAAGTTTTGAAACAATTGAAGTTCCATCTTGAGCGCGCGCAAGATCTTATGGTGCGACAAGCTAATAAAAAGAGGAGGGTTGCGAACGTGGCAGTAGGGGACTGGGTGTATTTGAAGATACGATCCCATAGGCAATCCTCGATGCCTACCAGACTCCACCCAAAGCTATCAGCCAGATACTTTGGGCCGTTCCGGATAATTCAGATGGTAGGGGAGGCAGCCTGTAAGCTGCAGTTGCCAGAGACAGCCCGAATACATCCTGTGTTCGATGTTTCACAGGTGAAAAAGGCAATAGGAGAACATCAGGTGGAGAGGGAGTTACCACCAGACCTACAGGCAAAGGGGCCTTCGTTTTGGCCCATGAAAATTTTGGGAAGGAGGCAGAGGACCGAAGAAGGAAGAAGTGTGCAGCAGGTGTTGGTCGAATGGCAACAAGGAGGGCCAGAAGGGGCCACTTGGGAAGATGAAATAACAATCAAGGAGCAGTACCCTGATTTCAACCTTGGGGACAAGGTTGATGATGAAGGGGGGTATTGATAGGAATAAGAAAAGGTGGTTAGTGTATGAGAGAAGGAATAAGTGTAACTGACTATAACGAACTAACTGTCTAGGACAGTTAAGGGGGGAGCGTGTAAGATTGTGTAAATACTGGCTGGTTAGAAGAGTTATGGGTTGTTGATTGTTTAGATTGTTAACGGATACTTACCTGTTGAAGAGGGTTAGGCCTCTGGGTGCTGTTTGTATAAACCATTTACTGTGAATACAATTGATTTCTTCCAATCTTTCTGTGTTTCTTGGAGTGAAAGTGAGAATTGATATTAGGTTCCCAAGTCTGGAACCTAACAAAGACAAACAATAAATATCATAGTTTCTTTTCTTCCTTACCTCAGAAAAACTTAAAAAGAAATTTCGAACATGAATTTTGATTTGCATGTTGCTTTTCTAAGATTGAATTGACCTTATAAAATCATTCATTAGATCAATTGGACTAGTCTTTATATCTTCAATCTTTTCAGTGTAACTCTTCTTGATTTCAATCTCGACAGGATATCTACAATATGCAATGACATACTGATATTTAAATCAGTATTCAAAAAATGGGACTCATTACAAATATGATTTTTGAAGATTTTACTTTGAGTGCTTACTGTCCTTATAAACCTATATATCCTTATAAACCTATATAGAAGATTAGAAGAGGCCTGGGTATATTATAATCACGATTATAATGTTATTTTATGTGTAATGTTGCTAACTTTGATTAGGTGATAATTCTCAGGGCCAACTTATTTGACATGAAACTATCCGAGAATAATTCAGCCGAAAATATTATTGATTTATTGAGAATATGAGATAAATTCATGCAAAAGTATTATTAATATGCTAGAACACATGATTAAGTAAAAAATAAAACATTTATCATTAACAGAGATAGAGCGAAGAGGATAAAAAGAGTGAAAAAAAAAAGAAAAAAGAAAATTAATTGTTTGAGATGATAGGAAAAAAACAGAAATATTTCAATAAGAAAAAGCAAAAAAAAAACAAAGGCACATACATGAACATGGAAATGTGAAGAAACATTGCCCTCTCTTTTCATAATTAATTATGCAATTACTGATTACTGTTTCATTCTCATTAATAATAATAATAACATTAATTATTTTTTATATTTTTGTAATTTATCTTTTAATTACAAAAGCGTAATTTTACCGAGAAAAAAACAGAGACTGAAAATTTAAAACAAAATGTTTCGTATATTTTCATGAGTAGAACTTCCCAACTAAAACATATCCTAACAGTGGTTTACTCTCAAAGTTGCCCGCCAGTATTATGGACTATATACGGCAACGCTATAACACATTGAAAGTAAATACGTATTTACATTCCTCTACGAACAATTAATTGATCATTAATATCTTAAATGACATTCAAGTGTGGCCATAGTAAACAAGGAAATACTAATCATTACTATTATTTTCTGATTTCACTTATTATATATTCGAATATACATTAAGGGTTATTCAAATTTAATTTATTTGTATGGCATGGCATACTTGATACTTATAATCATGATTCAAAAGTTGAATTTGTCCAAGTTACTCTTTGGAGCAAGTTCATCTTCCATAATGGGAATGGTTGAGATTATGTTTCAAATGCAACAAAATTGAGTCAAAAAAGCTTTATGGAGACTTGAGTGGTAACAAGAAATTTTACCGTTGTTGAATTTTGAGTGGCGCCACCACCCTGCAAAACTCAGCCCCTATGTCAGTTGAATCAACGACTCACTGTCACCGTGGACCACTGTATTTCTGAACAATACAATTGAAGCAATTTAATGCCATAATTTACATTCAGTGATATGACAGCATCATACATTGACTCACCCAGATTAGAATTTTAGAGGACAGTGCACGAGATATAAATACAAAGCACAAATGAATAAGCCCCTTTCCCACAAAAAGGCAAATCAAACCCCAACATATTCTTCTTCCAAACTTAACATGAATATTCACAGATGCTAAAGCCTAAATTTGCCATCTCCCACTAATTTATTAAAGAAATCTGTTTTGGTCTTTTTTTTCTAACACAATTAATGCCTGGTGGTGTCTCTACAAATTAAGTTACAATTAGCTAGTGTTTCACATCTAATAACATGAAACTTGCCCAGCCCAAATATACCTACTTCCTTCCCACGAACAATTGAAGCAACAAGAAGAAGGATCAGCATTTGGGTGCTGACAAACAAACGCAAAACCACAAGAAAGAATGTCAAAGTTTCAGGTTTCAGTTGTATCTGAGCTTATTACAGTCCCATCTTCCACTGAAGAGATTGGCAGTTTGCTTCCACAGTTCATCTTCTTCACATCCTGACTGGAGCAAATGAAGATTCTCCTCACCATACTACAGAATTCACTGCAAGAAAATATCACATAATCAGCAGTGTTACACTGTTTTATGTTATCTAATTATACTCTTTGTACTTTCCTCTCCAAAGCCTATCCTGAATTAGTAATATTGTTCCTACAACTTATTCTTTTGATAGAAACGTGTGTATCACTGTGTGATCCTATAATTGTGTATAATAGATACTCACGGCCATGGATCATCTCCCACAAGCATCATGTCACCTTCATCATCAGTGAAGACAATTTCCCACTTATTCCTGTGTTGAAGCTGTCCCTTTATGTCAAACATCTCCTCTAATTCATTTATAAGTTGATTATAACCATCCAACATTGTTAAATCTACAGCACGACCCACTGCAACACCCTGCATTTGAACCTTTTGGCAGGTTTTCAACATCAATTCAACACTCAAGTTAGAAAAAAGATCCTTTTATAGGCTTGGAATATGAACAACTAAACAGCTAACAATCTATATTCAACACCTTAGTGCGACTTCTAGAAATTTGCTTGCTCTGAGACTCCTTCGGAGACACTTGTTGCTGTTCTTGTTTCCTCTCCTTGGAAGAAGCCTTTGGTACCTCCGACATATGGCCAGCATCTGTTTGGGACAAGGTGCTAGTACATCCTTCAGTAGTAACTTTGGGTACATTTACTGCATGCGGAGATGCCTTCTCTACAGCATATGAGTTCCTAGAATGATCAATAAGATCAATTCCAAACAACCGATAACTTGTAGCAGTCTCAACTTTGCTCTCCTTGTCAACTTGGTCAAGCACATGCTCATTGTTCAATCTGGACGGATGAGGCTTTGAAACAGGCCAAGCTGAGACGCTCTTGCTATCATCTGTTGTGTCTTGAAACAATTGAGATGGACAACTGGAATGGGGAGACGATAGCCAACTTCCTTCGGTCTGATTCCTTAACATAGTGTTGTTGCTGTTGCTTTTACTATTCATGTCAGTTTGCATATGATGCCATGTACCAGTATTGTCATTCTGTTTGCTTTCGGCCAAAACATTGATTTGTGTCGTATCAGGCTGTGGCAGATCAGTATCCCAGAAAACAGAAGCAGCGGATGTTGCATCTAGTTTGAAAGTAATTGTTAAGTGTCAAACAAGACCAGAAAATAGATAAATATAGCAAATGAGTTATTACATATAATTACTCACCAACATCTGGAACTTCGCTGGATGGTCGGGGCCTTTTAGTCTTCACAATAGTGGGTTGAACCGAGGGTGTAGAAGAAGCTACAAATGGCTCTATTTCCCACGGTGAAACCCTCTCAGGTCTTGGAACAGCTGCAAGTTCATCCCATTGAACCTGGGGATTGACAACAAAAGAAAAGATAGGTATCATGATCACCAAAAAAGTAAGTAAACAACTGCAGATTGAAAGATGAGAATACCTTCAGCGATCGCCATTTTGAATTTTCCCAATGAGGAGAAATATCTTCAATTCCAACAATGGTACCCGAAAATCTGAACAACAACGTATTAGAATAGCTATGAAAAGGTCACGTAATAAACTATCCCGACAAATTGTACTACCTTTTGTCAGTCTCAGCGGAATCATCCCCCTCGAATCTCATCTTAAACCTCATGCCAACACCAAACTTCGTGCTCACAGCCTCCAAATACTTGTTCACTCCAATGATGAACTGGCTCGTCCTAAGAAAACAACTCATATCAGCAATCACCCACTAACTATTGATCACTGAGACATTTTCTAGTCTTGAAAAAGTAAAAGTTCTACCTTGGCTTATAATATACCACAAAAAGAGTCTGGGTTGCAACAGCATGAGAGGCAGTTGCAAGAACTCCCAGGTGCATGCTTTGACTGGAGATCACAGATGAAGGCATGCTACTTGCCTGGCGAGCTAGACGTCTAACTCCGACACGTAATTCCCCATTGTTCCCTCTACACATAAGATCTCAGTTAAAGAAACACTGGAATAGAAAAACTGAAAATATTTGACATGATCTTTTTATTACAAACCAAGATCTATGAACCATAAAAAAAAAATTAAAGAGATGAAAACATATAAATGTTTACCTCAAGAACACAAAGGTATCCCCTGCAACTAATCTTTTGGAAGTCACAAAAGTACTCCATCCAGTTGTGAGCAAGTGTCTGCGTGGCTGACCTGAAAAAAAATCAAAAACAAGGTAAAATCTGTAGGCAATCAGAAAGTTAAATCACTAGGACAGTAGAACTTAAGAAAACTCATCAATTCCCCATCTCCTTTACCTCTAAATATATGCTTAAACCGCCATTCATAACCATGAAGATCCTTTGCAACCAATTCCTGGGTTGGTGTTGGTTGGGACATATCCTATAAAACAAATCAAAAACACAGTTCTCTGAAATAAGGAAACAGGAAAGAGAACAGAGAAAAGAAATTCAACAAAAACAAAACAGATTGTAGTACCAATGCAGGAAGGCACTCAGTGGCATGTTTCCTGAGAACAGAGAAGCCACCATGGGTGCTAGTATCAGAAGCAGTCAAGACCTTGCAGAACGAGTGAGCCGGTGCCCTTGTAGGTTCAGCAGTGCACGGATCAGGACTTGAAGGCTCATCTTGCTAACATATTAGCACCATTAGAATCTAAACAATCATAGAGAAGAATCTAAGGTTGACCATGAAAATAAAAAGAGGCATTTACATCCTTACATTAGATTCCGGCACCAAAGTGATCTGCGCATAAACCTCATCCGTTTCTTGCTCAGCCTACAACATGCCAAATTCAAAGTAAGCATTTGTATGCCAAAACTCAAAGTTTAGGTTGGGATTCTCTAAAGCCACAGTTGCAGTCACATCAACAGCATTTGTCGGTAATTTTCCACAACATCAAGATTCACGACAAAACTGCGACCACAATCTCAATTTTAAACTTTTCACGATAATAGAAACTCCAAAACCAAGATGCCCCTTCCACCATCTTCTCACACATCCAAACAAGATTCATATTTTCCCCAAATTACCAACAAAAAAGAAGGATAATTACAAAAAAAAAAGAAAATAATTACCAGTAAATGAACGTTCACGACGCGACAAAGGATCTTCGTGGGAAGGTGCAGCAGAGGAATCCTCTGATTCAATTCCTGGTTGGTTGAAGCCTCTAACTACGCAACCACCACCACCAACATCAACAAATTAAAGAAAAACAAAATAAAAAATCAAAACCCACTCTACTATCTTTATTTTGTCCACAAATCTCTCAAAAATAGATGCTAAAGTAAAACAAAATTAAAATTTCACAATTACACACAAAATAAGAACAAATTATTTCCTCAAGCAACCAAACTCACTTGCTCCATGTGGCCTTGTGGAAAATAGAACACTCTCTGGCCAACACGAGGAACATCCACTAGTGGTCCCGCGCAAGCCTTCCATTGCTGTTCATACAGCTCATCCTCACCGTCACCAGAACCAACCACTGCTTCACCACCAGAAAAAAACAAAAACCACACCGTTAACCCAAACAACATATTAAGAAACCTCAAATTCTACAAAAACGTTGTTCATTCGACTCCCACCTTCGGCCGAAACATTTGACGCCCGGCTCAACATGGTTCAACGCAGGTCAACGCCCGAGGAAAAAATAAAATTTAAAATATAAATACTCGCCAAAACAACACGATTCGCTTTGTAACGCCTGCAGAAGAAACAATCTGAATCACCGAATCCTCTTTATTATCTCTACAAGATCCCGTTTCCGACAGCGTCCACCGTAAGAGATGACCAGTTACAGAGGCTGAAGCAGAAAGAAGAAGACAAAGAAGAAGAAGAGGAGAGGAAGAAGAAGAAGCAGCAGCAGAAAAAGAAGCGTTCCGTTGAACGACGCGCGGTGTGAGTAAGAGAGGATGGGAAAGGAAACGGCGTTACTCGGTTGGAATAATGAATGACCACTCTCCGTTGTATGGAGACCTTTTGTTTATTAATTTATACACAGTCAAATTTTGTTGCTCATTTATTTATTTTTCTTTTATTTTATTTCAACTTGTGGTGTGTCGTGTCATGTGTGTCGCTTCTGTGTTGTCTATTCCCACCAGACACAAGAAACAAGCCTATTTCAGTGGTTGTGTGACTTGTGTGTGTTAGTTGTTACTAGACATGCTAATTCTGCCCCTGCTTTCACTTTTTTACATCTACCAAATTATTTTTTTGGAGTTTCTTATAAAGACTAGTTTTTGTCCACTTTCTTAATTAATTACAACAAATTGTTATTTATATTTCAAAATCATTATTCTTGTTGTAAAAGTTAATCAAGACTGAGTTGGTGAGGATCCTGTTAAAACATACAAATTTACTGTCGAAGACGGACGGGCGGACGGTGAAGATGCATGGACCGGACGGACACTGCTGAATCCCACGAATCGAAGCAAGCTGCACTGGCGGGCGGCACAAAAATGGACGGTCGCTGCTCCACGCTCCAAACCGGGCGGACGTCCTCTTACTCCAGACGCTCGCTCTGTGCTCCAAGCCGGGCGGACGTCCTCCTACTCGAGACGCTCGCTCTCTGCTCCAAACCGGGCGGACGTCCTCCTACTCCAGACGCTCGCTCTCTACTCCAAGCCGGGCGGACGTCCTCCTACTCCAGACGCTCGCTCTCTGCTCCAAGCCGGGGGGCCGGGTACCTGCTAAAGGCACTCCGACGCTCAAGTCAGTAATATGACAGAGCGTTCTATAATGCATGCATGTGTTGTGTTCTAAGCAATCTGTCCAGAAATCATACCTAAGACCTTTATTTATACTGATTGTAATGGGCTTTTACCTTTTGGGGCCTCAAAACGCCCAATAATACCTTAATCTTTATTAAAGGCTTTAATGAGTCATTAGTATTTATGGGAATGATGGTTGGTCCGGGAGGTCAACCCGGGCAGGCGTTCAGTTCAGGAAGGACTGGACGTTCGGCAGTGATTCTTGGGCGGACGTGCCATCTTGGGCGGACGTCCGGTTCTTGAATGGCTGGACGCTCGGTCCATATTCCTGGGCGGACGTCCCATCTTGAAGGGGAGAACGCTCGGTCCAGTTTATTAGGCGGACGTCCCATCTTTGAATGGGTGGATGTCCGGCTCTTGAATGACTGGACGCTCGGTCCATATTCCTGGGCGGACGTGCCCTCTTGAGCGGACTAAATGGGTGGACTGGTGTTTGGATTAACCGCTCGCTCTATGCCGGGAGGACCTGTCAGTACAAAACTCAAAGTTAAATGTAAGCTAGTTGCATTGTTAATGTAAGAAAAATTAAACATCTTTTACGTTGTTAATTGATTCAAAATTAATTTTAGCATTTTTCACATAATTAAATTCAAAATCAACAAATCTATTATTTGTGTCATTTGTAATTAACGGGATTGTAATTAATATATATATATATATATATATATATATATATATATATATATATATATATAATTATAAAAGAGTGAGATCAAAACTGGACTAAAAGTAAATAATCTGTCTTTATTTGTGATCTTCATTTCATTTCCTCAATTGTGTTGTGATTGCTTAGATTTTCATACTTGTTTTTATGTCATTATAACAAAAACGAAATAAATTATTCAATTAGGATTCTTAATCATATTAATCAACAATTACGTTCTCGTTTCTTTCTTTCTTTTTTTCTTAATCCATTTTACACATATATAATCGCATTTAGTATTGAATTTCTTGGATTCCCCTAACTTTTATTACCTTTTAGTGTCAGTTGTTTTTGCCCAAAATTGTAACATATTAAATGTTTTCTATTGTTTTAATTATTTTATGAATTTTTAAATAATTTAAATTAATTAATATACTTCATTTATAAGTCATTAAGAAAACATAGTAACTTAAAGTTATATAGAATTTATTTAATTTTAAATACATATTTTTAGGATAGATAAATATTGCCACAATAATTATTTTTAATTGTAACAAAAAGACATTAAGGTTTCTTTCGTAATAAAAAAGTTTCAAAAATTAACTATTATTTAAGATACGGGATAAATTTCCACATAGCAAATAATAACTAATATCAAGTTGCACCTAACTATGTATTTTAACCATAAATAAAATCTTTCATTCTTCAAAATCAATCATATACAAAAGAAAAACACACGTATACAAAAACGATTTCAGTGGGTTTATGGTCATAGAATTATATCAGAAGTAATAAAAGTAGTGCAACTCTGAAACAAGTAGCTTTTATCCATATTACATTAACTCACGGTTGTGATGACATTATATCAATTATTTCCGTAAAAGTAAATGTAAAGGTTAGTTTCATTGTCTCCACTAATCCTCTTATATATATATATATATATATATATATATATATATATATATATATATATATATATATATATATATATATATATATATAAAGTAGAAACTCAATAAGTAGTTTAATTAAACTTCAAATGTAACTAATTATTTTCAAGTAAATACTCCGTATGTTTAGTGTGTTGAATGAAGTGGTTACTGGAAGGAATTCCGTATGCTTGTGACTATTGAATTCAGAGTCTTAGTAGAAGAAAGTAGATAATCTATGGGGTTTACATAGAAGAAAGTAGTTGAAGGTGAGAGTTGATGGAGCCTTCACACTAGTGTGCATGTTAACTCCTGTTTATAACATTATTTGCTCGTTATAATACAAATTATACATGTAAAAACCACAACAACAAACACACGTAAGGAACAACAAACACGTAATAACTTAAATCAAAACATAATAATTAAACTTACAAATATATAATAATAATATATCATAACACAACTCATTCAATTTTTCATTAATTCATACAATACCACATAATCAAATAACAATTATTGTTGTATCATCCAACAACAATGAATTCACATGTAGACTCAAGAAGTTCAATCATCAACTTAACCATCGAGTTTACCATTCAAAATCAGTTCACCTTTAGAGTTAAACTTACTCTTCCTTCCTACTCCCCAAGAGTATCTAGACAAAGCCTACTTCCCCTCTTACTTCTCGAATCTTATGGACAAAGTACACAAGTGTCACTTCCCACCATCTCAAAGAACTTTCCTAACACAGTTCATGGCCGTACAATTACGTCGAGTTTTCCACTCCTTGTTACTCTCTTAGAGACCACAGTTAAAGTCCTTAGGATCAAATACTTAATACCATATTAAGACTGTAGTTACTGGAGATGAAAAATATTGGCTTTGCCACATGACACATCACGATAATGGTTCATAGAATTTGTATTATTGAGAAAGTACACCATCTTACTTCGTTTGTCATTTCCAAATCTAGCACACTTTGATATGTGGAAGCCTGAAATAAAAGTTTTCAAGTATTGGTATCATTGAGGAAAGAATACTTCAAAGAAGATCAATAGAGACATCCAACTATTTAAAATATATATGGAGGTTTCATTGAAGTTTAATTTTCAAATGCAGAGTTACTAATGTTAAACTTTTATCTCTACTAGGAATTTTGTTTAGTTTATCAACCTTATGTATTTTTTCTTTATATTTATATTATGTATTTTTTTTATATTTACATTAGAATTGTAAATGATGTATTTTATCTTAAACCATCAATAAAAATAATTTTGATTTATCTCTTGTGTACTTTATAATTTTACAAATTTTATTTATTTTTATTATAAAAAATAGATTTAATTAAATTAAAAGATTATAAATTTAGGTGAATAATTATAAATAAAGGAGGTTTCAAACCTTTACAAAATAATAGTCATCGATATTAAAACCCTCCACGAAAAGGCTTTCACAATATAAATAGGATACTAGGAACCATTAAAAATTTTCACAAATTAATAATTATAATTATATTGTGAGAGTTTGAAAAATTCATGAAAATTACATTATGGAGATAAAAACTTCTATAAAATGAAAAATAAACCAATACTAAATAACAGGTTCTTTCATAGTGAAAGATGAAATAATGAAAAAGTGGAGAAATATTTTTACTTAGGTAGCTTGAAATGAATGACTAAATGTGAGATGAACTTCAAAGCCCAGTGCAACAATACTGGAGAGCCACATGGAAATGCACTTAAAAAGATGCGACAGTTTGAAATCATAGTAGAAGCTTCTAAACACAATTAAGTCTTTTCACCTTATTTGGCTCAACGATGGAGACTATATTTTGTCATAATAAAACAGATCAAACAAATTATGGGTCATTGAATATATCAATGTATGTTTGGTTAGTAATCCCATCCAATGTTGGATTCTATGTTTAAAAGAAATGATTAAGCTAACTCATAACCAAATCCTAACTTGTCTCTGGGCTAACCTAGGTTGATCCAGAAACATATTCACACTAATTCCAAAAATATATCCAATTATAAAAAGTTTAGGATTTAAAAAATTTGGGTAGTTTAAGAAATTTGGTAAAGATGAATTTTCTACCCAAATTTCTCGCATTAGGAGTGTTTTCTAATATCAAAGTCTTTCATTTCATGAATTTATTTTTTAATACTTAATATTTTAATCTACGAATCTTCCTATCAATACAAAGACAATTTTAACCTAGATAAAACACTTGGTATACTAAGTGGAAGACAATCAAACTTAAATCAAAGCAAATATCATGATGAAAGTCATGATTAGATAAAATATGATAAAATTAATTATTTATATTAAAACTACCTTATCTAATTATACTTTCATTCAAATTTAAATCTAGACTAAGTAGTTTTTTATGTATATTAAAAGTAAAAATAATTATTTATAATAATATTAACTACATAGGTCAAACATAACTTAGTAATTAAACCTTTTAGTCTAGTCAGACTGTGAAGAAATCAAAGTGAAAGGTAAAAAAAATTCAGAGTTCTAGAACTGTAGTTTCCATCACTTTAGATATGCGTGTAGGTGAGGTGACGGAATGGAGACGGAAGCGCAAGCACAAAGTCCGTGACCGTTACCTGCCGTTTGTTCCGTTGTCTGTTTCGAAGCATGCAGCAGGGTTGGCTGGGGTTGCCACAGCACAAGCCACGTCACCCAACTATAAATTTAATTATTTTTTTCTTTTTTAATTACATAATTTTTATTTTTTTATTTCTTTTACAGAACCAATAAAACCACGAATTTAAGATTACATTAATATAACTAAGTGGGAGAGATAATTTTCTTAATTGCACAATAAAATAACAAAATATTTACTATTATCAACACTTTTAGTATTTATACCAACAAAATTGTTATCTTCTATAAATAATTTTAATTTTACTAATTACTCACTTATTAATATACTGGAAATATATTGAACAATTTTCATATACATGTATAGATACAAAATATTATCATAGGCGACAACGATTTTTCTTCTGTTATTTTTTACATTTTCTTTTCTTTTGTTTTGTATTTAATTACGAAATTAACCCTCTGAGTGATTGATAATTGCAAACTCTACCATTTTTTTGGGCCCGCCTGTACTATGATTTTGATGCATAATAAACGTGGTGCACGATCTCGAGCGTATCTTGATCCAGTTCACTAGAAATAAATGATAATGAGTTTAGGTTTGTTTAAAAATTTTTGTTTATTATTTGTTGTAAAAAGAAATATGTGGACTTTTTTTTTATATTCATATATATATATATATATATATATATATATATATATTTTAATTTCAAATAAAATTATTTAAAAATAAAATCCTTAAAATACGAATTTAGATAAAAATTAAATTTAAGATATAATTTAAATAAAATTGTATACCAAATTATTAATAAAAATAAATTAGTATTTCTATAAATAAATTTAAATAAAATCTAAATTTTTAAAAATTATTTAATATTAACGAGTATTTTATAATTGAACATAATATTAGAATCTACCTCATTAACAAAATACCCTCTATAATATATATTTTAAGTATGCATTAAGAATATTTATTTAATGTCACACATTTTTGTTAAGATTTTTGTTTTATCATCCTTACTCCTATCCCATATTAAACTATTTATTTATTCCATTACTAACTTATTGATATTGTTTCATATATTGGATTAATTTTTTTAATGCATGTATTAATACTACGGAAGGTAATAAACTTATTAATTACGTGGTAATATTTTAAATTAAAGAAACTTTAATTCTATAATAAAGCATAATACAGTAACAAAATATAAAAATAATATAAAATATTGAAAAAGTATCTTAAATTAAATAAGACATATATATAATGTGAAATGGAATTTAATATTATATTGCATATTAACAAAGGAATTCGTAGAAAAAATATTCTCTCATTTATGTTTGTTTAAAGTGACGGAATCTTATTTACTAGCATTGAAATGCAGGAGATGATGGATAGACCTTCTTCACTTGAGTGAAGAGAAATGACAAGAAAGACATTTTACCAAAAGTAAATTATCCTGTGATTGTCCTATTGTTCTGTGTTGGAGGTGGTGGTTGCTTGTGGTGGATGGTGGTTCAAGTGTTGGAAATGGTGACAACTAGTTTAGGATGATTTTTGTTGTGTTTAGTTTGTTCTATTGTGGTGTGCTCATGGTTACTGATGCTCATTGCATATCTCTAACTATGGTTCAACTTATATTCTAAAAAAGAAAAAAATAGTCCCTCAAGAAGAAAAAAAAGAAGCAACCATGAAAAGTAAGAAAAATATAATAATAATGACTAACTATGTTTTTAGTCCTAAACTATTAAGCGATTTTTGTTTTAATCATTTTTTCAAAGTTTGTTTTACTTAGGTTTATATCCTTTCAAAATTCATGGAATTAGTCATCAACGACTAACGACATTAGTGTTTTTTTTTAATGTGACAAAAAATATTCTACGTCACCATTTCGTTTAGACACGTCAATATTTCTTTTTAGGTTTAATACCCAATTTTGTCCCCACTTTGGTTCGGAAATCTCAAGTTAGTCCCTTTATAGAAATGTGAGTGCAATGGATCCTTACTTGTAATTATTTGAGTCTAATGAGTCCCTTCCGTTAAATAGAAGGAAACAGAGTTAGTGGGCTGATGATGTGGCAGTTGTCTTTGGTGAGGTGTCAACACAACTTCCATTCCTCCATTCACTCAATAGAACTATACCCTCCAAACTCAATTTCCCCAACACGCACGCCGTTCCCCTCGCCTAACCGTCAACCGTCATCCATCCTCGCTGAAACAGCTACCGTTTCTTTTATCTGTAAAAGACAAGAAATCATTTCCCCAACACACACCCACCTTCACCTCACTCGCTACTCACTCACACTCATTCTCACTCTCTTACTCTTCTTCTTCGTCTCGTCTTCGTCACCTTCGTTTCAATCACACCTTCTTTTTCGCCCGGATTGTCGCCCGCGAAATCATTTCGACCGGATTGTTCTTCGACCGTAACCACTCCCAACAAACATAACCCAATCAACACACAGGGCAGAACAGATCCAGCATTCACCCTCACACTCAGATGTACACAACACACACTCGTCATTTTCAATCCCAGTAAAACATTGAATCAGTCAATGCCAAATTAATCAGTAAATAAATAAAAAAAATGAGAAAAATAGAGGGAAGAATGCTTCGGTCCGGTGGTGATGCTGGAGACGAAAGAACCCTTGAAAGAGAAATAGGAGAGCCCATCGCGGCAGCCTCGGTGGCGGCAGTTTCCGCCTCTGTGGTGGCGGCGACTATGGACGGAGAAGGGAGAGAACTTCCTGCGTACGACGAGCGACGAAGGAGGAGAGATTTTGCCTCGACTGGCGACGACTCCAGTGGCTCGCGGCTGCCAGTCGGGTGGAGGTTTGGACGTGCGATG